>NW_020884874.1:26263103-26543568 GCF_003945725.1 Corapipo altera
TTTAGCTCATGTCACTGGGAAATAATAATTTTCTCTTAGTTGCTGTTAATGCTTTCTTTCTCTAGAGGGGAAGCAGATCCCTTGAGCTACCAAAGCATAGTGATTGCTTATGGACTTCTTTTGTGTATTTAATGACTGCTCACGATTCTAAGATCGCTGTGATCAAACCCTTTCTGTGTGGATTTCTTACATTGTGATAAATACCATGTCTCTCACTCCTCTCAGTTTATAAATGTAGTTCTTATTCCCATGTGGAAAAATGGTGCTGTGGATAAAGTGCATTTACTTGTTTTAGTTTCTGATGGGAGAGGTCCTTATTTTTTTTAGGGTATTAAACTCACAAATTCAAGTGGTGAATATTTTCTTTGGTTTAGCAATAATGATAATACCTGTTTCCTATATCATGCTGTTGGATAATGTTATTTCCATTTCATATGTGGGGAACTGAGGCACAGCAAAGTAAAATGAATCCCTGGAAAACATCCCAGAAGCACATGGCAGAAGTTGGAAAACAAACAAGTATTCTCAGTACTTGTCATCTGCTTTGTGCACAATGGTTCTCCTTCATTAAAACTGGAAGGATTTTCTTGGGAATGAGGAGGTCAAGCATTGTGTAAGAGGCATTTTAGCTCTAATGTAGCTCCAATTAGCTGGAAAAAAATGCAATAATCTGCACTTTTGGAAATGTAAATAACTTAAACATTTTACCAAAAGATAATTCTATGTAATGGAGGAATCATAGAATCATAGATCCGTAGAATCAACTGGGTTGGAAAAGACCTCTGAGATCATCAAGTCCAACCCTTGATCCAACACCACCATGCTTACCAGACCATGGCACTAAGTGCCACATCCAGTCTCATCTTAAAAACCTCCAGGACAGTAAATCCACTCCCTTGGCAGCCCATTCCATTGTCTGATTACTCTCTCCATAACAAATTTCTTCCTAATATCCAACCTAAACCTTCTTTGGCAGAGCTTAAGATTGTGCCCTCTTGTCCTACTGCTGGTTGCCTGGGAGAAGAGACCTGGCTACAGCCTCCTTTCAGGTAGTTGTAGAGAGTGAGGAGGTCTCCCCTGAGGCTCCTCTTCTCCAGGCTAAACAATCCCAGCTCCCTCATTCTCTCCTCACAGGACTTGTGCTCAAGTCCCTTCACCAGCCCTGTTGCTCTTTTCTGGACCTGCTCCAGCACCTCAGTATCCTTCCTGAACTGAGGGGCCTGAACTGGACACAGTACTTCGGGTGTGGCCTCACCAGTGCTGAGTACAGGGGAAGAATCACTTCCCTGGACCTGTTGGCCATACTGTTCCTGATCCAGGCCAGGATGCCATTGGCCTTCTTGGCCACCTGGGCATACCACTGTCTCATGTTCAGCTTTCTGTCAATCCAAACTCCCAGGTCCCTTTCTTCCTGGCTGCTCTCCAGCCACTCTGTCCCCAGCCTGTAGCACTGCATGGGGTTTTTGTGACCAAAGTGCAGGACCTGGCACTTGGCCTTGTTGAACCTCATCCCGTTGGATGCAGATCGTCTCTCCAGCTTGTCCAGGTCCCTCTGAAGAGCCCTCCTGCCTTCCAGCTGATCAACACTCCCCCCCAACTTGGTGTCATCTGCAAATTTACTAATGGTACACTCAATCCCCTCATCCAGATCATCAGTAAAGATATTAAACAGAACTGTGCCCAACACTGATCCCACCAGTGACCGACTGCCAACTGGATGCAGCACCGTTCACCACCACTCTCTGGGCCCAGCCCTCCAGCCAGTTCCTAACCCAGCACAGAGTGCCCCTGTCCAAGCCGTGGGCTGCCAGCTTTTTCAGGAGTATGCCATTGGAGATGGTGTCAAAGGCTTTGCTGAAGTCCAGATAGACCACATCCACAGCCTTCCCCTCATCCACCAGGTGGGTCACCTGATCATAAAAGGAGATCAGGTTGGTCAGACAGGACCTGCCCCTCCTAAATCCATACTGGCTGGGTCTGATCTCTTGTCCATCCTGTAGCTGTTGTGTGATTGCAGTTAGGATGATCTGCTCCATAACCTTGCCAGGCATAAGGTCAGGCTGACGGGCCTGTAGTTTCCCAGGTGCTCCTTTTAGCGCTTTTTGTGGATTGGTGTGACATTCGCCAACTTCCAATCATCTGGGACCTCCCCAGTGAGCCAGGACTGTTGATAGATAAAGGAGAGTGGCTTGGCGAGCTCTTCTACCAGCTCCCTCATCACCCTTGGCTGGATCCCATCTGGTCCAATAGACTTGTGAGGATTCAAGTGGCTCAGCAGGTGGCTAACTGTTCCCTCCTGAATTACAGGAGGGCTATTTGTCTTCCTGTCTCCATCTACCAGCTCCAGAGGACAGTTGTCCTGAGGACAACCTATATTACTGTTGAAAACTGAGGCAAAGAAGGTGTTAAGTACCACAGACTTTTCCTCATCTTTGGTGACTATGTTCCCCCCATGTCCAACAAAGAATGTAGGTTTTCCTTGCCCCTTCTTTTGTTATTGATGTATTTGTAGAACCATTTTTTGTTATCCCTAACAGAAGTAGCTAGATTGAGTTCAAAGTGTGCCTTTGTCTCTCTAATTTTCTTTCTACATGACCTAACTATATTCCTCAATTCTTCATAAGTAGCCAGCCCTTTTTTCCATAGGAGGTAAGCTCTTTTTTTTCCCTTAATTTCCTCTAAAATCTCCCCGTTCAGCCAGGCTGGGCATCTTCCCTGCTGGCTCGCCTTTCAGCACACTGGGACAGCCTGCTCCTGTGCATTCAAGACTTGTTTCTTGAAGCATGTCCATCCCTCCTGGACGCCTTTGTTTTTAAGGGCTGTTTCTCAAGGTATCCTCTGAACCAGTCTTTTGAGTAGGCTGAAATCTGCCCTGCAGGAGCCCAAGGTAGAAGTTTTATTGATGGCCTTTTTTGTGTCCCTGAGTACTGAAAACTCTATTATTTCATGGTCACTGTACCCCAGACGGCCTCCAACCACTGTATCTCCCACCAGCCCCTCTCTGTTTGTGAACAGCAGGTCTAGTGGGGCCCCACCCCTGGTGGGCTCATGTAGCAGCTGAAGCAGGAAATTATCTTCTATACACTCTAGGAATCTCCTAGACTGCCTCTTCTCTGCTGTGTTGAATTCCTAGGAGACATCTGGCAGGTTAAAGTCATCCACAAGAACAAGGGCTGGCCATTTTGAGACATCTGCCAGCTGCTTGTAGAATAATACATTATTACCTTCATCATCCTGATTTGGTGGTCTATAACAGTCTCCCACCAGGATATCAGCCTTGTTGGCCTTCCCCTTGATTCTAATCCACAGGCACTCAATCTTATCATTACTGACTTTGAGTTCTACAGAGTCAAGAGACTCCCTAACTTATGGAGCCAACCCTTCACCTCCCCTACCTTGCCTATCCCTTCTGAAGAGCCTATAGTCTTCCATGGCAGCACTCCAGTAATGCGAGTCATCCCACCTCTTTTCCATGATGGTGGATCATATGCGTCCATGAGGATGCATCATAGCTTTCCTGCTGCATGATGGCTTCCAGCTCCTCTTGTTTGTTACTCATACTGCGGAAAAGAAGGACCAGAAGATGAAAAGTTAAGGGAAAGGAAGAAGGAAATATTAGTAAAGGAGTGAAAATTCTCTTATTGTGTTGCTGTAACTAAGATGTTCTAAGGGTTCATAACCTTAATAGAACTAGCCTCTCTTTTGAAAGAACGCAAAGCTCAGGCTAAAGTACATTTCATAGGTACCTGCAGTTCCAGATCCTCATTATTGTTTATTTCCATAGTAAACAGGAAGATGGCCTGTCCCATGTCTCCCTGCTGTAAGTGGTCCTTCAGCCACAGCGTACTCTGAAAGGTGAAGAACTGTATTTACAGGACAGGTGCCATAAAGCACATGTTTATCAGCCATGACTGAATAATGCTTTTGATCCTGGCCAGTCACATTTTTCCTTTGAACCTACAAGCCAAGGAAACTGCCTTGTGATGTCGAAACTGCTTTTTATAAAACATCAAACCTCCCACTTTGGACATCAGAAAACAGACTTGCTCTTTCAGACTGATAACAGAAATCTCTCTTCTTCCATCATCTGCTTCTCTGATCTTGTGCCAATAGGTCACAACAAGGGTGGTTGTCATTATGGTGCTGATGCATCTCACTTTTCTTGTCGTCCTCCCCTTGTGACTCGGTGTGGAGTATTCTCCAGGACCACTAGCCTATGCTTCTTTTAGCCCTGCAAGGAATTTTCAGGGGAGCTGTCATTCCCTATGGCACTTCATACTCGTGTTAGCTTGGGCCACGCTTTTTGTCTACACAGAGCAGTCACGTACATCATGAGGTGCTTGCTCTGAGCATCCAGTGATCTCCATACTGTTGCAGGAGTAGACAGCCAGCTTTCAGCTAATGGAATTTCTGGCTGTCTGTAGACTGATGCTTTGGTATAGGCAACCTGACCAACATAACAAGAGTCTGCAAAGAGACTTATATTACTTCTTTTGAGAAAGAAGTGCACCTCCAAAGAAGCACTGACTTGAAGGCTGCTCTGGGACTACTATAAAATAATAGTACTTCTGTTGCATGATCATTCAGAAAGCAAAAAAATATGCCAGTCCCTGTAGGATTCAACAGTCAACTGATGAATAACTATAACCTTGAAGAACACACAATGCCTATTCACTGAGAGAGTATGTGAAAGAAAAACTCTAATTTTATTTCCTTCTCATTGCTGTGATTAAATTTGGAAGGTATCCTTTGTTATATTAGGGGCTTCCAGTCCTTTCCTGTAATGGGTCATGCCATAAAAAAGACATGGTAAGTGGAAACTCTCCAGTATCCATGATATTTCAAGATCATGCCCAAAGATGCATATGAAACACTGAAGGCAAGACTTCCTCGTGTGACAGGTCTTATCTATGCTGTTACAGCCCATGTGCAACACTGGCAAGACTAATGACAAATATTTTTCAAATGTACTCAGGTTGGAACATAGCTGATTGACTGGTTGTGCTCAGGCAACTAGGAAGTCTACTGGCTAATACTGGTATGCCTTAGTGACAGGGAAGGGGAGAAGGGCTGCCCTGTGGTCTTGCACACTGGAAATACATGGTAACACTTGTGAGTTACTAATTGGAAAGGTATGTGCTGCTTTTCCAGGCAAATTGAACTATCTATTATAGTTATTTCTGGTGATCATATGAGTTTTCTGGTTTGTTTGCAATACATTATTATTTAAGAATGTAAAAAAGATGGCTGTTCTGGTCATTTTAAGAATAATTTGTTCTTTACAATTTCAGTGTTATATTTCCTATTAACCTTTATTTTGATGATAAAAGTGTAGTTGGAAAATTTATGTTAGTCCATTTCTTTTTCAATGCCTGGTTTGGGTTCTGAGTTTTAAAAATGCCACAAACCTTTGGTTTTCCAATGATTCAGCTCTAACAAAATCCTTTAATTTATAAATGTCTTTGAACAACAACTGCTGCATAGGAAAAAGTTCTTAAAGACACAGTTAAGGGGGGTGTATGAGGATTGGCTGGATGACCTGTCTGATAGCAGCTTGAATGTGATTTTTTTTAAGTATAAACCAGTGTAAATGAAAGCATACTTGGTTTTAATTAATTAGTGTACCTACAAAATGCTTAAAATCTTAGTCTTAATTCAATCAAAATACTGCAAACAGAGTTTTTAACTTAGGAAGGAAGGTTTTAAACCAGATTTGATGTAGGAAGAGGGACTGAAGGCTAGAGGTGAGAAGAAACACTGCAAAGAAGGGAGTGGGAGTGGGGTGGGGTAGGGGTGGGGGGGTATGCCTGGCAGATGACAGTGAGGAGGACTTTGACATTCCCACTCAGGGGGGGAGGGTGCTCAGAGGCTTACTTTGTGTGTAGGTGCACTAACACATTGAGCCTGAGTGGCACAGAAGAAGGGCTGGAGGTCTGCAGTGAATGAATTCAACTGAAGACGGACTTTTTCCAGGCAGAACTAACTCTGTTTTCCCTGTCGGGTCGCAGTCATTGAAAACTCCTGTAACACATATCACATCGGGGTCACCAAATATAGACAATGAAGAACTGAGGCTGCACACACCATGATTTGGTTTTCAGGATTCTCCACTGAACTCTCTCTGCATTTCCCCTTTGTTAGGATTCTCTTGGTAAACAGCACTTGCTGTTTTTATTCAGTTAACTAGAATTCCCAGGATTTTTTGTAAACTCAGTGTTTTGATTCACACACTCCTTCTCAGGTCCAAGGCTGAAACACTCCCTGCAGTCACTAGGCTGCATATGGACATAATGTGCAGTGTCATGATAAGAGTACTTTAATACCTCTGTGAAAACAGTTTTTTGAACTGGCCAAAAGGTCCAAGACCTATCACCGTGCTGGGTCAGTCTGAGGAGGGAGAGGATACAGGCATTGTTTCAAGCCTTTTCTCTCTGTCTCAGCTTCCAATACAGCACTGTTTAATCAGGCCAAAGAATCTACTGGATTTCATCCAGATTTCTCTTGTTCTTAGGGCTGGATTTGCTGCAGTTCAAATAATGAAATGTGAACTGATTTTGTCAATCTGGCTTCTCTTTAGGTCTCAGACCCCTTTGTCTGTTTCTATTCCCATGACAAGCAGCCTTTTCCAAAAATGATACAACCACAGGTCTGGCAAGCCAGGACGCTGCTAAAACCAAGGCATGTAGGAATTAGATGTCAGAATGGCAAAACTGCTGGCTCATGGTCTGTGCTAAAGATTCAGCTGTGGAGGGTTGTGGTATTTTGCATTAATTTCAAATGCTCTGGTTGTTGTTGGTCTACATGCTCAGACCTTTGCATCCAGAATCTTCCCTACAGTAGCCTTTGCTATTGTTGAGGTAGTAGCACAACCTAAATATATTCTGACCCCCTCTTCTGGATTAGCTTGGCCAGAAAGCAACCAGAGTAATAACTCTGATCCCCAGCTCAAGGAAGGCTCCTTCTAAACAACACTAAGAAGCACAGCTCATTTAGAGTGCTAAAGAGCTTGTTAAAGCAACATTTCCTCATTTAGTTAGTGTTGGATATGGCTGATGAAAATGAAGTGATGAGGAATATCTACAGCCAAGGAATAGGAATAGGTCTTCTGTAGGAACATTTCCTGTATGAGGAAGAAAGAACAAGTATAAAACTGGGCTGCTGCAGCAGAAGCACTACTATTTGTATTGTTTTATCTCGTATTTAGCAGTTGTCCAGAATATGAAATGATAGAATTGTGTGGGCTCCAAAACTATGTTCAAAATTTAAGCAAAAGGTGAAGAATTGCTTTTTTTGCCTTTTTTGTGAAAGTAATATTGCTTTCCCAGTCACATGCTGGTGTGTATTTAACAATTCTTATCTGCTCTTAAATTGGTTTGGGGTGAAGTGTTGGAGTGGGGGTAAATAATCTGCAATTGCTGGAGTGCTGGTTCTGGTATTCATGCACCAGCAGAGAACTGTTCGTAATCCTCTTCCCCAGCTCCCTCCCCCTTCAGCAGGGAGAGAAAGTCTTCTAGACAGCAGGTTCTGTATTCTGTAAACACATCAAAGGTCCTAAAAATATACAATGCTAACATTAGCTCTGGCTTTTCAGCCTTCTACCTCCATTTGACCCCACTTATTGCATAAAAGGTGAATGAATAGTTTTCAGCCTTAGCAGTGAGGAAAAAGTGAGTTCGATCACTTCTGTAGTAGGACAAATGTTTTCTCAGCAGGTGTTTACAGTCTTTGGGGGGTTTTGTTTTCTTTTTTCTGTTTGTCTGTCTTCCCAGCACTGAGGACAACCATAATAGGCTTCAGCCCAGAGTTTTACTTGAGTGGTCAGAAAAAGTCTTCAGTTACCTGTGATTAGATACGGTTGTTTTACCCCTTGATTAAGGTTTGCATACAGTGCTGTCTGGGGTCACTCACTTGACTACATAAGGGCCAAACATAGCAAGAATGGGGCATTTAGCAGAGTCTAAACTTTTCCTGGCACAAGCCTGCCCTCTGCCACTCTGATAAGGTTTTATTCTGTGGGTTTTATTCTGTAGAAGTAATGAAAGAAATTTGTGCTCTCTTTAAAATATTTGATGAACACTTTCAAGAGAGGCATTGTTACGTGTCAGTAAATTGAAATCAGGCCTATAAAACTGAGCTTTGTTTTTTTGTGGCATTTACTGATTTCCAGGCTCTGTATATGTCTCTGTCAAGCCTGGCAAGGCAGTGAGGACATCTGTTTCTGTGAATGAGCAGAATGTGCTGGGCCTGGGAGCAGAAGGTGTGTTTCATGCTATGGCATCATGCTTTTGCTGTAAGAACTTCCAGGACATGTAGCTTCTGTGTGTTTAATGTTGGTGGTAAACAATGTGAAAAGATGGAAGGCTATTCCTGCTGTTAAGTTATCCCCTTCCCCTCCTCCTCTGTATCTTATCTCTAAGAACAAGTAATGTGAAGGTTCTAACTTGCCCCAATCTATGTAAAAGCATTGAGAGTTCTATAACCTCACTGTAAGTTGATGTATCCAAATAGGCTGTTGGAGCGAGCTGCATTCAAAATTGGAAATTAGCATTTTAAACCCTTGATTTCAGTATCTTTTGCTTGGAAATATGTGATCCAACATCTGATGTTTTATATAGGATCAAAAGCTTTACCCTTTTTGTCTTATTTCCTCTGCTCAGCTCTGAGTATGCTATCCTGACCCCACTGTAGTAAACAATAAAGCCCTTATTTGACATCACTAAGAGAAGGATTGGACTACCAGTGCTCTATTTTTTGCTCACAGTGCACAGTCAGCTCCTCAGCTTTTTAAAAGATGTGTCTAACTAAAATAAATCCAAAAAGTCAACAGGCTTGAGGATCCCTTGCCTCAGCCAGGTACCTGGAGTCCCAGAGCCAAGGTTTAGGCAGTGGCTAATCCCCAAAGCTGCAGTCCAGGGGAACGCATTCCTCTCTGGGGTAGCAGCCAGGGCCTAGGCCAGGATGGGGAGGTCACCTCCAGACCATCTCCTTGAATGGAGCTGGGAAGGCTGGGGCACTCCAGAGCATGCAGGTTGAGGATCGAGGTTGTCATCATCCAGGCTGCTGTACTGCTGGAGCTGGTGACACCATGGGCAGTAGTGTCATATTGTATGAGCACTTTTGCACAAACTGTGCAATTCTATCCAACTTGTCTATTACCTGCTCCTTTGGAGTCAGGGAGAAAGAATGGCTTTGCTTAGGCTGCCTTAACCCTTACAGGATCCCTTTTATTTGGCCCTCCTCTTTTATAGGAGGCTTGCAGACTCTTCCTAGTCCAGCTCTGTATCTCTGGCTTCCTTCTTAATTCTGCCTTTGCTTTTGGACTGACTTTAAATCCAGACCTTTGGATGCTGTTGTTGTTATTTAGAGATGCAACTCCCCAGTCCCTTAAAAATTCTTTTAATTCTTTACTTTTGCACTAAAAGCAGTGACAGCTTAGGAAGAAAAACAAAAAGAGAGTATTTTGTGTAATCCAAACTTCAGCTCCCCTGATCATTGGCTCCACTTTTGCAGTTTGTGATGTCAACACAAGATTAAGAACCCATATCAAGTTTCACTGGTTGGCTTAAAGTTACCCTACTGGGAATTGTTGTAGACCCTTTCTCCCTCTGCCAAATAAAATCTTAAGAAGTTTAATAAATAAAAAAATAAAGTCTGAAGAAAGTGAAGTCTTCTACTGAAATGAAATGGGCATGGGCCTCTGCAGCAGGGTGTACAGTCTTCTGGCCAGGATTTGTTAGCACACTGCCTGACCTCCAACAGGAGTTCTGCTGCGTCCCATGGTACTGTCACAGCTGTCACTCCCTGCTGCTTAGTCTAGACTTACACTTCAGCTGCTCTGGGTACTTGCCTAGCTGCTCTAGGTTTACACTTTCTCCAAAACTGGGATGTCCTCGAGAGTTTCTCTTCTCTGTTCTGTCCTCTCCAGACCATCAAATAAGAATATCCAACCCACTATTATGTGTCTCCTTGGCTACTCATGAGCTTTAATGTGACCTGTGACAGGACCCAAGAGAATGGCCTGAGGTTGTGTCAGGAGAGGTTTAGGTTGGTACTAGAAAAAGTTTCTTCACCCAGAGGGTGGCTGGGTACTGGAATACCCCAGGGAAGTGGTCACTGCACTAAGCCTGACAGAGTTCAAGAAGCATTTGGACAATACTCTCGGGCATATGATGTGATTCTTGGGGATGGTCCTGTGCAGGGCCAGGAGTTAGACTCGATGATCGTTGTGGGTCCCTTCCAACTTGCATGCTCTGTGATTCTTTAATGTTTTGTAATAATTGAGAGTGGGTGGAGAATTTGATTTCTTTAGAAATGAAGTAAGCCTAAATTTTTAAAGATCTGTAAATGCCATTGTGATTAAGTTTAATGTTGAATGGAAGCAGTGGTGTGGTTTTTTTCCTTAATGTGTTTGTATACATCCAACTCAAGAACTTAATTTTTTTTTTCAAGGAAATTGCATTGTCAAAAGAGAAACTTTTTCTGGAGCCCTTATAGTGTGATGAAAAGCAGATCCAGTCTTTGCTCACATCTGCACACAGTTACACTGTGGTAAACAAGTAAGGAAACTCAGTCTGGGTGTTTTTTGATTGTGGTACCAAATCTTATATCTTTGCTATACAGTCACTACTAATCTCATACATTGCTTGTTATCTGCTTGCTCCCATACTCTAGGATAAAAATCATGCCTTTTGGGGATTAAAAAACATAACAGGAAGGACTACTTTTAAAAGCAATTGGAATGGGGCCCAGGGAGAAAGGGGTCCAGCTTCTGGTCCGGGGTTCCTGCCTTCCCTCTTTGTAGAGGTACTGGCTGACACTAATGAAGCGGGCAGAGCCTTCATTCCCTGTTGTATTTGTATCAGATATGGTAGTAATTTCTGACTTAACCTTTCCAGGGGAGCAAACTTTCACTTCATTAACACTGGCGTCATTAGTGGGATGGGGTAATTCACCGTGTGATCCAGACCCGGCTGTGACCTGCATGGAGCCATCCAGTGGCAGTGCTAATTAGTGCCTTAGTGCTACATGAACCCTTCTCCACAGTCACTTTGGCTGAGGTCACAACTAATTTTGCATGAATCACTAAGCAGCCATTGCCTGGTAACTAATTTTGACCTCTAACTGCTTCAGCAAGACCTCCAACCCTGCTGCTGAGGATAAATGACATCCTGTTGTTATCTGTCCTCCAGACAGCTGCCAAATTCCCACAGCAGCTTTGGTTTGCCCTCCCTGTGGACGAAAAGCGCTCCAGGCATTGCAGCATGTCCCTGATATGAGCGTGAATAACTACTGTGATTAGGGGCTGACTGGGCCGAGACCTATCAGGCAGTGGTGGCAGAAGCTCAAGTTGGACCCTGGAAATATTTCCTCCTTTTTGGTCTAGTTTTTGGATCAAGGGGGAGAGGAGCTAGGAAGAGAAGTGCTGAGACAGGGCTAAGAGCTTTCTCCAAATTCCCAGGATACACAGCCAACACTTTTATGCATTTCATTTTTCCTCCAATCATTTGGTGTGGCTGTGCAATACAACTACGTGCATAGCACTGTGAGGAAGTGCAGGGGAAATACCTATGGTGAGGGATTGTCTGGGATTACAGAGGAGAAGAGTAGTGTGTTTTGGCAGGGGTGCAGACAGAGTTTATCCAGGAGATGTAAGAAAGCTAATTTAAACACTAGTTAGCTGGATTTTGTAGCTGTGCAAGGCCTTGGAGTTAGTGGTGTTAGCTGAGCTGTCACCTACTATGAGAAAGTATCTTCTTGCCAGGAGTCCCGAATATTCTCTTGTCTTGTTAAATTATAGTTTGGTATCTATTCTCAAGGGTCTTCTAGATATTTTCCTAATGCTTACTGTATCAGACACTTGAGGCAGCCCCTGTTGCCTCAAGAACAGGAACAAGCACTGCGTGAACTTCAGTGTGTGCAAATACACCCTGAGAGAGTGTTTAGACTGCTGGTGTTTCACTGAAACCTGCCGGATTCATCTTTACCTGATGCTGTTGACAATGGCTAAACTAAATGTTGCCTTCATTAAACTTTTGAGGAACGCATCAAGAAAAAATAAAGAGAAACTTTTTATTAGAAAAAAAAAATCAATGAAATAAAATTCACAAACTCCCTGAACTTCTAAAAAAAGCCAAACCCAATGTTAGTACAGAAGTAAAAAATTGCTCACCCAGCTCTGGTTCTTAAACCTAATTGCTGTTACAAGTGGTCCCAGCAATGCAATATTCAGAATGCCCACTTTTGAAATTTTAGCTGAGGATGTATTCTCTATGCTGGTAGGGATTTGATGGTGGGTTTTTTTTCTCTTTTTCAGTTATTTAGCTTGTGTTTCTCCATGAGAAATCAACCCTTTTCCATTGAAAGCTTCAGAATTGCAGTAGGCAATTCAGTAGTAAGTCAAGTGAAGAAAATTAGACAACTGGTTTAAGACTGAAATTCATAGTATCTTTTACAGACAATCATGAAAAGATATCCACACAGTTCAAGTAAGTCTGGATATTTAGCATTCAAGCTGTCAGGCTTCAGCTGTGGTACTGAGCTTTATCCTGAGGCAGATATTTATCTACTGGTGAAATAAGATGTACTGGTGGACCCTCTGCAGTGAAGCAAAAAATCAAAGCTCCTGACCATTTGCAGTCAGTAAAACTTACATGGTCCTGTTTATAAGGGGCCTCTTCTCTGATTTGGGATGTATTTCAGTTTGTGTTGAAGCCTGACCTTCTTAAAGTATTTTTTCCATGTGTACTTCAGTGAAGTTCTGCTCTGCCCTTTGCTGTACAGACCATCTCCATATAACATTTAAGAATTCCAAATTGATTAAGTTTAGTGAAGGATGAAGTGATCCCTATTTGTTTGTGTTTTCCTGAAGCACGGCTGACAAAAGCTATGTAAATGTAACACATGACTGCTGTTTATGGTAGATTAAGCTTGTTCAGCATTTGTAGGTAATGTACCCAGTTAGCAAGTAAAAGAAAAGGATTTTGTGGTGGGGTTGTTTTTGTGATTTGGGTTAATAATTAAACTAATCTGACAAAAATTATCTGGCAAAAAAAGCTAGACCGGACAGATATGTGTCAGAAGGCTCTACAATGGGAGGAAAGTGACCTTTGGAAGCAAACAGCAAAGCTGGTATGATAACTAGCAATCATGTCTAGCTACATATTTTTTTCAACGGTGAAATATAGTTTAAGATGTCTCTTTCTGTCATTCCTGTCACAAGTAAGCTTCCATTTGCCTACCTCTCCAAGAACATAGCTCAGTGTGATAGCACCCACATCAAACTATGCTTTGCAAGCTGTTGTGCCTAATCAGGAAATATTAGAGAATTTGTGGACCATGGGGAGAAAGCTCTATAAAGGCTTTGACCCATGGAATCACATTAAAATGGATCTGTTTCTGAGCTAATTAAACTTCTGTTTTACCTTTGTAGTTTACTTTTAATATAGGTAAGCTCCATCTGAGAAAGGCAAACTACAGTGGTGTGGCAATGGATTTGCCATATGCAGGATGGAAGAAGTCCTGTCAGAGATGGACTAGTGAAGAAGAAAAAGAAAACAGCTCAAATGTTATAGAAACAGAAGTTTTTAATGTGGTTTAAACAGGTTTCAAAATGGCTTTTGCTTTTTTGCAGAGTCATTACCCCTTCTACCCGACACCCCCTGTGAGGGACTTGTCTCCCATACAGTGTCCTGGGAAGGTGTCCTGAAGTGTTTCTCATTGGTCCTTGTTAACCCCTTTCTATTGGCTGTTGACCCTGCACCTGATTGGTTTTTTCTGTATGCCCCTGAACTTGTCATTGGTTCCCCTTTGACCCTCCTTAAAAGCCTTATAAACCCCTACCCCACAATAAACTTCCTCTTTCATCTGTCCCTCCCTGGTGGTCTGTGAGCTCCTTACGGGGTCGCAGGGCCACTTGCCGGGGGGGTGAGGGGAAGGGCATTCACCTCGAGGTGATGGGCAGGCATCCAAGAGCCTGGAGGTCTCCCCCGTCCCACTAATCCGTTGTACAGTGGTCCATGTCTAGCAGCCTTGTGATAGCAAACTAAGTGGGAAACCAGTTTGGATCTTGGAGCTACAATGTGAGAGGAAAAGAAAGGAGGATGCTATGATTATGACATACCAATTGAGGGGAAAGGCAATGTGTGGCGTGACGTCTTGGATTTTTTGGCGTCTAAGAAATTGTCCTTGACCTGCCCTTGCATTTTGCCTTTTCATATTTAATAATTAAAAAAGAAAAGAAAAGGCTTATGGCTTGGAAAATTTGTAAAAATTTTGGACTACAAAAACTACAGATGAAGTCAGTGGGTGGTCTGTGTTCACTGCAACATCTTCTCAAGTGTCCGGACACTGAATTTGCTGTAATCATTTTCTCTTTATAAGCACATAACTGGGCGGGAAGGGAGTGGGGGAAAGAGAAAAGTAACAAATGTCCTTTACTGAGACAATATGTTCCTACAAATACTGATTTTAAAAAAGAAAGTAAAGATTTTTTTCCAGAAAGGAAACATGAATTGTGCATTGTTAAGAATCACGTTGTTTATACTTGTGTATCACAGCCCAGACTCAGTCCTTTTGTGTCACTGAATTTAATTTCAGTTTTAATCTTGCTTTTGTTCCTTGTTTAAATGAAGCTCACGTTAAATGCTTCTGTTTCCTTTAAAAAATGCTGATCAGTTGTAAATCCTAAACCCATGCATACTTCATCTCCTTGTTGGCTAGAAGAGGCAGACTTTGCTTGCCTTTGGGTTTTGGGAAAAGGCCTCCATTTGTGGAGGTATAATGTGTATTTGCCAGTAGTGAAGGAGACTTTTCAGCTGCAGAATGCCCTACACCAGTCCAAAAAGCTCTTTTAAATTTTTTCTTTTTTTTTTTTTCCCCTCTCCTTAAAGAACAACGAAACTTTTTTAAAAGAAGACTCAAGAAAGACATTTTGTATTTAGTGTGACTGTCCAGGGCTACCTTCACTTTCTCTGCATAACAAATATAGTATTGAGATCACTTCCCCATGGCAGGAATGGATGTCCTCCTATGGTCACTGAGGAGTTCCCTCCCTACTCCCCATGGGTACCAGGCTCTGTGCAAGATTATCTGAAGAGGCTTTTAGCAAACAGATTTTAATCTGATTCTCAGCCTGTGAGCCTCGTGCCTGCCCCTGAGCTTCTGAGTCTGGCTGTGTGTGCTAGACAACTTTCCCTGCAGTCGTAGGGCAAGGCTGGGTGTGTAACCTCCCTCCTTCCTCCTCCCTCACGCTGCAGGCTGGGGGACAGTATAGTATTTTCTGTCATACATGCAGCCTGACCTGACAAGGAGATAAGGTCCTGCATTGCACAGTTTCTACATACCTTAAGGATATTGGGGTAAACTCTACTGCGTGAACTCCTCAGTAGGTAGTACCATGCTTGTACATACAATGCCACGTTCGCAAACACCTGCTATACTGCATCACCCTCTACATTATGGTTATGACCTTTTATGACACTTTTTCAATGCATTTTTTCTTATTTTTCAGCAAGTTGAACTGTAAAGGTGCAATTGTGTCAGCAGTATTTTTGTTCTAAGGTAATGGGGTAGTACTCTGTATTGCCAATTGCTGAATATGACCATCTTGCAAAAATTACGCTGTAAGAAGTTTCTCAGATAACATAATTTTGCTTTGTTTCTTCCAAAGCAGGTGCCAGAATTTTTTATGTCTACATCCTCTGTATTCCTCTTTCCTTTGGCTTACTGGGTAAAGCTGAATTCAAGTAGAAAATCTGACTCTGCTTCACAGATTGGTGAGGTTAGTAGCAATTCTGATCTAAAGCAGAAACCGATTACATTATTGAGCTACCTCCTGAGATTGTTTTGTTTCTAACTACTGCTACTGTGTCCCACCTCAGAGCTAATATAATTTAACTCTCAAACACTTTTGCACATATTCCTGGTTGGGTTGCTTTTGTTTATAGCAATACTAAAAGCCCTTTGGTACACACCGTGGTGCAAGTCAACTTGCAGCAATATACAGTATGCTGTCCCTAAAGCTGAGTAATTGTCCCCATCAGTAGCAAAGGCCATATCCAGCTTTCGAGACGATCTCCTCTAGGGTTTGCAAAAGGTGCAGAAGCAGCTTCCAACTGCTTTGCACTACCCTATGTATGTGCAGGCATGTGTCTACAGCCCATGTCCTTGCATGTGTATAGCAGCAGCATTAATTCAGCTTCTGAGCAAGCACAAGAGGAGACATTTGCTGCCTGGAGAGTCACTCATCTTCTCCTTGGGGGTAAGTGAATGAGATGGATGAGGGAGGAACAATCCATATTCTGGACATAGGAAAGAGGCTATTATATCTGAATAAAAGTAAATTTAATTCAAAATGTACGTTTCATTCTTTGCAAAGGTTAAATGCCTCTTATGTTATTGATATGACACAGGATTTAAAACCTCAAATGCTTTTAAGGTGTTGTGTGAGTGAATTATGTGCTGTGTTTTATGCCATGCATTATATAAGAGCTAATTCAGGGTGTCCCACAATTTCTCAGGACCAAACAAATGGATGTGAGGGCTTGTATATAAATCTCCTTTCGTCAGGTGGAGAGTGTTGTAGTGTTGTTTGAGGGTTTGGGGTTTTTTGTTTGTTTGCTTTTTGCTTTGTTTGGCTGGTTTTTTTAAACCAGTACTGGATCTGCCCTTTTTATATTTTACTGTTGCATGCAGCTTGTGTTAAGTGTACCTTCTTCAGTTTCATTAGGTTGTCCTTTCTTGCATATTTATATCAGTACTCAGCCCTTTATATTACCAAAATGGTGCAAAAGAGTCTTAAGATGAACGAAGACCAAAGAAAAACTATTTTTGCTGGACTTTACGGCTCTTCCTTCTTTGCATATTACCAAATATGAAATATTTAGGTGGATTCAAATTTATGCAGCGTCTAAGTGCCAAAGCTGTGGATTTAATTGTAGTGTGTATACCTACAATTTGTAGTAGAAGTTTAGTTAATTGTAGAATTAAATGACTTTGTTTTCCACTGCTGTGGGTCTCTATTGAATTTGGCACAAGTTCAAACAGCCTTGTAGCACGCAACATTTGCTGGACCATAAAGCAAAGACCCTCCCTAGGAACACAAATGGAATTTCTTTCCACCACTGCAGTGAGATTAATGACAGTGTTAGTACGTTTTTTTCTATCCCTTTGTCCTGTAAATCTGAGTTCTATTCGACTAAACTGCCTTTTAAAGAAAACAAACTAAAATTCAGGCTGCCTAAGTTCTCATGAGGCACTGTTCAAGGGGCAGTGTTTTGCTTACCCCACAAACCTTTCAAGGCACTGAATTTTGGGCAGGAGATGTATACAGGAATCAGGCATGCTGGCAGAGACTGATGGGGTTTGCAGTTGTAGGAGAAAGGGCCACACATCAGCTGATACTGCTGTTGTGATGGATTAGTAAACAGAGAAAGGTTTGCATTGTTCTAAAAATGGAACGATTAGCAGCTGCCCTTGTTGAGTCAGGCTGGAGGGAGGAGGATGAGGAGGACAACAACACACTGTGACGCTGGTCCGTATTAAATTCGATATCAGCATCTTTCTCTACTAATCTCCCTCCTTTTTCTTCAATGAGAAAAATCCTGGAGGACTTCCTTCATTCCAGAAAAACAGCACTTCATTTATTTTTTTCCTTTTGGTTATGCTTTTTTTGATACAACTCTGCTGATTGCACTTTTAACTTTTCAAATATTTTTAATATGAAGTAATTTCCAGGGAGAAGAGAGTTAGAGGTATTATCTTAGCTGCAAAGGCAGATCCCAGCCTGAAGTAACAACCAGAGATGGCTGTGCATATGGATTTATTAAATGCAATAATGTGTGGCTGGTCAGTATGTCCTCACAGATCTGTTCCTTTAATATGACGTTGAAATTTAGATTCACCTCTAAAACTAATAAGCCATAGTATTTTCTTTTCATGTCCTAAAACCAAAAAATCCCACAAAATTAAAAAAATAATAATTAATCGGTTGCTTATGTGGATTTTTAGCGCTTAGTTCCTTGGGACCCCTGTTTTCCTTTTCTGATGCAGTTCAGCAATTGACAGCCTTATGTGTGGCACAAGACCTGTTTCAGTAACGTCAATAGTTGGCTTCAGCACTGATGGACTCTGGTAAGAGTACTTGCTCAGATATGTGCTGTCTTTTGCTGCCAGTCTTCCCTCTGCTGAGGGCTGCCTCCCACAGAGATTCATCAAGGGGGCTGGTGTTTCCATACCTGCTGATGGCTGTGTTGGAAAGGGCTGAAGTCGAACCTTAAATAATTTCTGAGTAAGGCTCTGAGCTCACTTCCTGGGAAGTGAGTGGGAGCAACTGCGTTATTGTGTAAATCCCACCTGCTTGCTCTGCCACCAGCCTGCAGACACTGAGCAGATGGTGGGGTATACATTGTGGCATGTGCTTCCCAAACCTGTACTTAAGTGCTTTACTGAGCTAGGCTACTGCCCCTTCAAGGATGTCCAACACTTTTGAATGCTATTTGGCCAAACTGAATTGTATTCCTCAAGGAAACAGCTTTGCATCAGCCAGATCTTAGCAGAGAACTCAGTCAGCCGGAAGTGAGTGAAGCCACCTTTTCAGAGTTGCATGTCAATCAGTGAAGCTTCTGTCTGACAGATGAATCTAGAGTTAAGGGTTCCTCTATAGAAAGATAGGAATAAAACAGAGGGCCTAAATTACCTTACTGATGGATGATGAGACAATGTAGTGGCTAGAGCACATGCAGGGCTCACTGTTTCTAACTGCTGCAGCTCTCCACTAGGTCAGCTGTATTCATAGTGCTCATGGAGACAGCAACTTTTCATGCAACCCAGAACTTCCACTATGGGCAGCAAAATTTGGTTTGTACTAATACAGGATAATGATTTGTAGTACTTTTTTAAAGCAAAGAGCTTTGATGATTAATTTTGTTATTTTAGATATAATTATAAACAGCTTTTAACAAGATTGCTAAAATGTGTCGTCATATGGTAAAGCAGGACAAATTGATCTGGACGGCTTTACATTAGCCAGTGTGCAACATCTCTTGACACTTTAGATTGCTTTTAATGTAAGGAAAAATACAAGCCCAAACTTAAGCACTCAAATTCTGAAAATGGAGCACTTAAATAAAAAGCTTTGTTTCATGAATTTCTTTTGTCCTATATGGGTTAAGTTCCTCAGAGCTCTTCAGAAAACAGGGTGATTTTCTTCAATGCCTCTTTGTGAGTTAAATGCTTATTTGGGTTAATCCAGTTGAAAAACATTGTCTCTATGAGGTGGTTTGCTCATTTGAAGAAATTTACTGACTGTCAAAGAAAGTAAAAGAAGCCTTTTGAAAATAGCTTGATTAAAACAATACTGCAGAGGAGAATTAAAAAATATAACTGCTGTTTAAAACAGATGATCCCTCTTGTCTGAGAGCAGAGTCTCCTTGCAGGGCCTGGGGGTGCTTGCCATGTGGGGTCTGCTCAGCCACATCTCTTCTGAACAAGGACAGAGAAACATTTGAAGACAAAGAGTAGTCCAGGTTACTTGTCAGAATCATGATTTCCTGCCTTATTTTCTGTCACGTAATAATCTAGAATATTTGAGATCTCCAGTTGAAAGGAGGAGGAGGCACTGTGGGTATGTGTACTACTTAAGGAAAATGATGAGAAGAGTTTGCCAAGTAAGAAAACATTTCACTGTTTTTCTTCTCAGAAAGTTACTCAGGAAGTTAGGGTAGAAGGAGTCTAGGAAGAATTTGACCATGTCTCACTTGCAGATTTTTCTTCTCCTTTAGGGAAACAAATCCATTTTAAAAGCAGAAGTTGGAAAGAAGGGAAGAGTTCATTTAATATCTTGCCTTTCTGTGTTTAGACTGTGAGAATGAGGTTTTCCCCATCTCCAAATATTATTGTTGCATGAGGCTGTCATTATGATGGGCACCTTTCATAATGGCCTTTGAAACTCCCTGCTCCGAACAATCTCTTTTGAAACACAAACTAAAATCTCTAACCGACTAGTGTTAATGCTATTGAAGAAGCTCCTGCCAACACACTTGCCTTGCATTGTCTTTCCCTTGTAAGTCTTTCAGAAACTGAATGCCCACTTTAACCTCCAGCATTGGCCACACTATTTTCATAAAATCATGGAATCATTATGGTTGGATAAGACCTCTAAGATCATTGAGTCCAATCATTATCCCAGCACCACCTTGTTCACCACTAAACCATATCCCCAAGTGCTTCATCCACATGCCTTTCTAACACTTCCAGGGATGGTGATTCCATCACTTCCCTGGGCAGCCTGTTCCAATGCCTGATGACCATTTCAGTGAAGAAGTTTTTCCTAATATCCAACCTAAACCTTCTCTGGCGCTGTCTCAGTTCGAAGAGACTGGAATGTTTGCTAAAGAGGATGAGTTATGAGACAGACCAAACTCCTCTCTCTCAGCAATTGTAAATTCAAAAATTAAGGGGCTTTAATTGAGGAAGTGTGGAAAAAAAGAAGAAAGAACAACTCTTTATTAAAAGATAAATGTATATTGGCAAGAATAGTAACAGAACATAAAAACAGCTAAACAATAGTCCTGTACCCAGAAGTTCCCTTCAAACAAAAGAAAAAGTCTGAATACTTCTCTGTCCTTTAGAGCGGTTCTAATCACAGTCAGCAGGGGGCGCTGTTGGATCACTGGAGGTGCAGAGCCTGCAGTGCTCTGTGGTGACCTGCAGGGGGCGCTGTCGGGCTCTGGCGGTCAGTACGCAGGAAGGGGGTCTGGGGGATGATCTCGGATCGCGGGAGAAGCCGAAGAGAAAACGGAGACCCTTCCCCCAATAGAAGAAGGGCAGAAGGAAAAGCAGTCCACCCCCACAGGACTCACTGTTATTCTCAGATGATGGTATTTCAAGGCTCCTCCCTTCTCTCCCAGTGAGCACACAACTCTCCGATGAAAACCTGGTAGGTTCCGGCTGGAGTCACAAGGCAGCATGCGAGCTGATCAACGCCGGTGGTCAGGCCTCACCAGGACGAAAAGCCAGAAAGACCGGCTTCCAGGCCTTTTCTCTAAAAATACCCAGACACAGACCCTGTCTCTGTCCCAGAGAGAGAACTCCGCAGTCCGATCTCTCACCTCGGAGGAGAGCCAGCCACCCTCCCCCAAAACTCCTCACCTCTCTCCCCAGCCTCTGATGGGCCATCTGTTAGGAATGCGGTCTTGCCAGCTAGGTTCTTTTGTAAGGCTAATTGACCCTCTTCCCCCCACTCACTCTGTTTTCTTACAGTGGAGCAGGGGAAGAAAAATTCCCCTATTGGATTTATAACCTATAACAGGCATAACTTGAGTCTGTTTCCTCTGGTTTGGCCGCTTGTTATTTGAGAGAAGAGATCAACTCCCACCGGGATACAGCCTCCTTTCAGGTAGTTGTAGAGAGTGATAAGGTCTCCCCCGAGCCTCCTTTTCTCCAGGCTAAACAACCCCAGCTCCCCCAGCTGTTCTTCAGAGGAGTTATGTTCTGGACCCTTCACAAGCTTCGTTGTTCTTCTCCGGACATGTTCCAGTACCTCCATGTCTTTCTTTTGGGCCCAAAACTGAAGACAAGTTTTGCGGTGTGGCCTGACCAGTGCTGGGTACAGGGGAATGAAAGGCTCTAAATGATTTTCTTGTGTTGTGCTCATGCAAAAATGACCACATCAAGCACAGTAGGTTCTCTGCTCTGTTAAGAATTTCCTCTAAGAAAACGTCCTACTCATGCCTATGGGATAGGCACATGTTGAAAAGTTCTTTCTAGTGTGAGACCATAGAAGGAATGCAAACAGATTTTCCCTGGGCTACCTGAGATGTTCAATAAGTGTACTTTAGATAAAGACTTTGAGGAAAAAAGTGGAAGAGCAGTGGAGGAAGAAAATGCAGCAAAAATGCTAGGGAATGATAGAGCATGTGGGCCTTCCAAATGTAAAAAACCAATAATTCTCTTTATTTCTGTGCATCTGTGGTCAGAATTAAAGGAGTCAGGCTAAACTGAAACTAGATATACCAGCTACTTCATCAAAAGTCAGCACATTAATGCTTTTCGTTTATCAAAATATGCACCATTGATGAATGAAATAGAACAAAGGATATTAAAGAAAAATTCTGTATTATAAATACAGACAAGAAGTATACAACCTTACCTGTTACTAAAGACTCAAAGCTGGAAATTGTTCACCACTATTTGGACTAATGGCGTATCTCAACACTGACATTCTTTCAAGAGAACTTAGTTCAAATACTATTTGGGGTCTAGAGATGGTAGCTAGCCCTAGTGAGCAGTGCTACTGGAGAAATCTAACTCAGATTCAGGAATGCAGGAACTTAAGACTGTTTATCCGAAAGTTTGAATCAACCTCACTTGCAACTCAGCAGTCTTGGCTGGCGATCAATTAGGAAAGCAGAATTCCTCAGCAGCGGAATGGACACGGAGATGTCACTGCTGGACTGGGAGGAAAGGAAGCTGTTGCTTCCTACTCCTGATGAAGGAATAGAAACAGTCAAGTGACTTCGTCTTTGAAGATAGCAGCATGACTGTGAACCTAGACATCTCTCCAACTTTGGAAATGCTATATTTGCCTTTTTGGCAGCTTTGTTAGTTTTACTGCTTGCTTGTGTTCTTGGGAGTCTGTTCTTCCTAAGATTACTCATCTCCCAGCAAGTCCACAGACAAAATTGTTGCTAAGAGGCTGGAATTTATATGAATTCACATGCCAGTATGGGCTATGACAATAGAAACTAACATCTAATGTCTGATGGGGTTACTTTACAGTGACTGCAAAACTGTAAAGCACTGGGTTCTACAAAGCTTCTGGGCAGCCCAGGACCGGACTTGAGAGGCATAGGTGTCAAAAGGCTCCAATAAACTTTCTTTCCATATTTTTCAGTAAAAAGAGGGATTTGAGTAGCACTTACAGTGTAGAAAGAAAGGTGAAGTATAAAAAAGCAGAGAAATGTTGGGGCTTCAGAACTGGAATTCAACCATCTGAAGTCTGTTTTGGCTCAGCTATTGACTTGTTGTGTGGCCTTGGACAGACTGGTTTATGAAGCAGGGAGGGGAAACTGGCACAGGAACATTTGAGGAATTAAAAGATGTTTACAGAGTGCTTTGTTCTCGCATAATTTTATCCTTTCAGAGTGTTTATGATTTTGGACTAGTCTCTTATGCCAGAGTAACAGCATTGAACTTCCCTCAGCTGGAACTGTTTCTTCACAAAACCCCCTCACATGTACATAAATAAGACACAGTGCCCTGCACAAGTTCTAACCAGTTATGGAAGTCTTAATATAATCTTGTAGGTATTCAGTGTTGAAAAAGACTGGAATCCCAAGAAGGAGAAAAAGTCTTTATTGGATAGCTGTCTCATGAAGGCTTTCTTATGACTGCATTAGTTAACTGCTCAGTCAAGGAAATATTTATTTGAGTGATAAATATACTTTATGTATTTTTTTAACTCTCTGCCATTTTATTTCATATCAATTTAGTGACACTTTCTGTGGCATGATGTCTCGAGAGTGTATTACAGTGGATGTTTCTGAGCACCCAAGACCTGCTTTTTGGTATGAGAATGGAGTGAACATAGATCATAGTGCCTGCAGGCATTGCTGTGCTTGTTTTGAGAGACAAGAAGCCACGTGTTAATCATCATTTCATTATGAAACTACTAGCTGCATTCAATTTTAGAATTTGTGCAGAGAGATTCCCCTAAACCCACTTGTCTGCATGGCCTGGCTGTGTTCTCTGGGAGACGCTGACTCCCTTGAGTCACTGTGGTAAAATAGGCTGTGAAGAGCATATGAAAGGGAGGAAGGAAATAATCTGAAGCAACGCTGATTATTAGGTGAAGAGGCTGAAAAAATGCAGAAAGAGACAGATGTTATCATAAATATATACTATGAATACTCAAGAAAAACAGGATTTAGTCAAAAGGAAAATATGAAAATTATGAATCAAATGAAGACTTTGTGAGCAGTTGCACAAATGGTCCAAGAACAAAAATTATACTGCAGATACAGGAGATCACAGTTGTTGCATGTATATACTGAAAGTCTGGAGTTCTATGTACAGCAACTGTAAAGGAAATGTTTCTGTGCTCATTTAAATGACGATGGAGTTCAGGAGCTGTACAAATCTGAAAGCGGTAGCTAAT
Source organism: Corapipo altera (assembly GCF_003945725.1). Taxonomy (NCBI): domain Eukaryota; kingdom Metazoa; phylum Chordata; class Aves; order Passeriformes; family Pipridae; genus Corapipo; species Corapipo altera. Next base: position 26,287,258 of record NW_020884874.1, read on the forward strand.
ATCTGCTGTTGTTAATTACATTGTACTACTATTTGCTTCAGCAAAGCAGTTCTGAATACACAAGCAGTCATGTGGCATGTGATTTGGATGGCTGGAGCCCTTGGAAGGTTTGTGGCACCTTCTTGCATTTCACTAACTGCAGAACTGCAGGTACATTTTCAATAAGCTTTGGAAGCAAACTAGCAAGGTAGGGAATGAACATACTTGTATAGGAGAAAGGTACACCTGGTTCCCATCCTTGGATTTTTCAGGCTTGAAGTCATGGAAAAAACCCCCTTCAAACTTAAGGACCTTGGGTCAGAGACCCACATTCAATGTTGAGTATATAGACAAGCAGTCTGATTTCCAGGAATGGCAAAAAGCATAGCAAACTACAGACATAGGTGAGATTCATGAAACAATCAACAACTCTGAAAACCAGGCCCCTGGTATTAAGTGCTTACCATCAGGCACCTGATCTTGAAAATGCTGGCCAAATGCCACGAAACTCTGCTTGTTTTAGAAAATGGAATCTGTTTTTTTTAAAAAAACTGTAATCTGTGGTGCTGGTTCTTTGTAAACAATCTCAGTTATTTCCACTATAACATTAACGAGTAAGTCATTTACCAATGGAGAAATAGATTGGGTTAGTTTTTCTTTTGTTGCCCTCTCTTTTGAGGTCAAGCTTGGAAGACTAGAGCCAAAATGATTACTAGAGGAAGAATGCTCTGTTTCTGCCTTTTCAGCTAAAGCCTTTGTAGAAGAAAGTGTTTCTTGCTCCTGGCTCTCATTCCTGCGGGTTAGGCAATTCCTACCCCAAACCATTTTTCAATTTGCTTGAAGTGCTTCCTCTGTGCATTTTTTGTTTAGCATTTATGTACAATTGGGATGAAATTTACTCATAGGTAGTTAATGCAGATTACTATGGGCATGCAGGGTATGAAACCCTCATAAGTCTAATGTGCTCAAACACAGACTGAGTGAGATTATTATGAGGGAAGCATAGCACTTGTACTCAAAAGTGCTATTCCATCCCAGTGTCTGTTACTGTTCTCTTATCTCAAACCACCCCTAAACTTTTAATGCCTTTTTCCCACTCTCAAAACATTCCTTCAGGAGTAAGATGAAATGAGACTGGGATGGAGCATAACATTCCCAGTGGATATATGTGTTGGGTTTCTTTAAGGTGTTTTGTCTTTTGACTGTTTCTTTCTGTCCAACAGACTCTCGTAAAGTTTAAAAATCTGCTTCAAAACATTCTGCCAGTTCCAGGTGCCTTGGTATTTCTCAGTAGTACAGTTACCTCATCACTCATTGAAATGATTAATTACAGAAGATTAATCTTAACAAATTTATTAACTAAAGGTTGTCAGGAGTGATGATGGATCCATGGGAGAGTTATGGTATTTCACGTGACAGAATTTAGACATGGAAATTGAGGATGAACGTTTATTCACTTTCTCTATGCATCCCATGAAGACCCTCTGAACCTTGATTTCACCTGCAAACTGCTAAAATGCTCACCTATTGCTTTCTAACACTGTTGCAGGCCTGATCTCAGACTGCTGCAGAGGAAGAGATCCAGCTGGTTGTTCACAGGAGAAGTATATTCTAATATAGCTTCAGATGCTCTAATAGCTGGACTTAATGATCCAATAAGACTTAAAACCTAACAGGGTGTGCACTTGTTTGTCTTAGCATGTGGCACTAAAAGCACTCTGCAAAGCTAATGGCCTTTCTTTCTTTGTAGTTTTGATTGTAAAAGCTCCAGCTTGACTAGAAATTTGTGGTATGCATAGGTGATGTTTACCACCAGCTCAGTAATGCCAGCAACATCTTTCTCTTAGCAAATCTGTCAGGAAGATATTCTGGGTGTGCTGTTGACAGAGTCCTCAACTTTCATTGTGCACAAATGTCCAGCACCTGGCAGGGCAGGTCATGAAGAAAAACGAATGAGGAAACCTGTTCTGGCCAAGAAAAGAGGGAAACCTTGAAATGGAATCCTCAAGGCAAGCCACCAAAAGGGGAACTTGAGCATTAATTCTTTGGCCTCCCCTGTGAAAGCAGAAAGATTCAAGGAAGGCACAGCCCTTACAACATGAATGGTAGAGGGAGGAAAGTCCCCAGTCTTTCCCTTTCATATCTTGCATATATTTCCTGTTGTCCATCACAGGAGAAGGCTTTCATAGGCAAGAATGTCTTAGTACAACAAGAAAAGAAATGCAGAAGCAAACCCTTGCTCCTTTCAGAGCTGGCATTGCGCAAAGAAACCTGAGCATAGCTTCTGACTTGCTGGTGTTCTAGAAACTAATACATACTGATATGTAACCAGGAGCTATTTTCCTCAGCTGTTTTCTTTCCCTGAAGCATACACCTCAGGGGCCCTATTTTGCTTCAGCAGGCAGAATTCATGATGAAATGAGCCACTGTCTCCAATTCCTGTGGCTACCACATAGCCCCTTTTTTCTCAGGCAGAACCTCCTTTTCTATCCTTTATATCCCCTTGGGGGTAACAATACTTGAGTCCCTGCCTGCTATTTTTTTGTTATTGCTTGACAGTCTTACTCAGGCAAAGCAAGTTTGGGAATGCCAGGCTGTTGTCAGATAGATAGGAGGTAGGAGGAAGCACTGATGGCTAGGGGTCATAGAGCAGGTTGAAGATGAACACCTCATACACATATTGCAAATGCAGAAGCTCCATCTGGGAGCCTTACAACAGAACAGAAGGACCTGGGAATTGAGAGAAATAGGAATGCCCAAAGTTGTGAGGGGAGAAGGAGTTGTGAATGGGAGGCACTTTGAGGTAAGATCAAGGAGAGCAGGTCAGAAAAAAAGTAGAAATGAAGCAGGAGTTGGGGGGCTGAAAAGTGGAAGTGCATTAGGGCAGCAAGGAGAATGAAATAGCATGTATGGGGTCCATAGTAAACTTAGGCCTGGGTGGGTTGGAGAAGGGAGTTTCAGAGATGGTGAGATTGCATATGGGAGGAACATTGAAAAAAAAGGAGTACAAACCTGAATATTCAGTTTGGGAAATACTGGGAGGTTCTGAAGAAGAAAGAGCAATGGTGATATTTGATCTCTTGGTCACTCTGGGACATGAAAAGCTGGAGGTGGAGTTTATGAGACAGGGCATTGCAACCAGCCTCCCTGGAATGTAAAGAACTTGCAGTGAAGGAGAGGACCAAGGATATCCAGCCAAATTTCCCTTCAACATCTGTTCTTGTTGATGGTAGGGATACCCACTGAAGCGCTCTTCGTGTGTTCTCTCAGTTCATGGAATCACAGAGTATACTGAGTTGGAAGTGACCCACAAGGATCATCACATCCAACTCTTAACCCTGCACAGGACCATCACTGAAAGTCACACCATGTGCCTGACAGTATCATCCAAATGCTTCTAGAACTCTGTCAGGCTTAATGCTGTGACCACTTCCCTGGGGAGCCTGTTCCAGTACCCAACCACCCTCTGGGTGAAGAACCTTTTTCTAGTATCCAGCCTAAACCTCCCTTGACACAACTTTAGGCCATTCCCTCAGGTCCAGTCACTGGTCACCACAGAGGAGATCAGTGCCCACCCCTTCTCCTTCCCTCATAAGGAAGTTGGAGACTGCAATGAGGTCTGGCATCAGTCTCCTCCAGGCTGAACAGACCAAGTGACCTCAGTGGCTCCTCATACAGCTTCCCCTCAAGGCCCTTCACCATCTTCATTGGCCTCCTTTGGACGCTCTCTAACAGCTTAATGTCTTTCTAACATTGTGGTGCCCAAACCTGCAGACAATGTTCCAGGTGAGGCCACACCAGTGCAGAGCAGAGAGGGACAATCCCCTCCCTCGACCGGCTGGTGTTGCTTTGCCTGATGCCCCCCAGGACATGGTTGGCCCTCCTGGCTGCCAGGGCACTGCTGACTCATATTCAACTTGCTGTTGACCAGGACCCCCAGGTCCCTTTCCATGGCATTGCTGTCCAGCATCTCATTCCCCAGTCTGCATGCACATCCAGGGTTGCCCTGTCCCAGCTGCAGAATCCAGCACTTTCCCTTGTTGAAACAGTGATTGCCCAGTCCTCTGATTTGTTGAGGTCTCTCTGCAGTACTGAAGGACACCACCCCCCTTACTGTTTCCTACTTTCAGTAGTGTGGCAGTCCAATCAGTTTTCAATCATGCAACATCTCTATGGTTAGAAGAGTGCTGACTTCCCTGTAAAAAGTTAGAGATACATTTTAGTATGTATATAGTATGTACTATAATATAAATGTAGTTTAACCAGATGATTTAGCAAATGGAAACAAAAAGAGACAGCAAAATATCCCTCACTTATTGGAACAGGAACCCTCTTTCTCCTTCCCCAGACTGTCTATAAGCAGCCTAAGAAAATTATATAGGTTAATCTCTATTTCACTGGAAATAAAATTGCAGGCAAATGCCCTGTATTCAGACAGATTCCTACAGCTAAAACTGAGCCCATGGAAGGAGAAAGTCTGCTTTACAAGCATTTGCAACACTGTATTGAGGTCACCTCCTACTCTGTGAAGAGACCAGCTATTACCCAGTGACACTACCTAAGGCAATAATGTCAATTAATATAAAACCTAGTTAGTTTTCAGCAAATTTTACTGGTTTTAATGAAGCCAGTATTACTCAGAGAAGAAAGTTTTGTAGCACTAACAATTGTCATTTTTCTTGAGAACATTTGCCTTCCCAAATAACGAGAGCCCGTCTCCGTGCAGAAGTGGCAATGCTGTCTCTCTGTACCAGGAGGAATGAAGCTCACCCTACAGGAGCAATCTGCAACCCAGTTTCTGAGCTCTGCTTGCGGTGGCGGAGGTGCTGCTGAGGCGAATGCTCTGGTGAATGCGTAGGTGAGCATACTGTCTTCCTACTAGTCCTAAGTCTGTAACCCGTGTGTACTCCTCTTTTTTGCCTAATTTGTAGTCTGTTCACCTCAAGATTGTTTATACCTAGCAAGTAGATTTATTATTTGTTTGTGCTTCGCTTGTAGTTTGTTTGCATTCAGATTACAGTAGGTTTACTGGCAAATTATACCAAGTTTGTCATCTTCATATGATTAACTGATTTGTTAATACATAATCTGCTATCTGTTTACAAAATTTGACAGCAATTTTTTTGTACAATGCAGGTCCCAATGAGGAGGAGAGATGCTTTATACAGGTTCAAAATATACATGAATTGGGCCTTATTTGGCTAAGCTTTTGAATAGACTGCCATGTTAGTGGAATAAAGAAATGGACTGCGTATTTTAAGTGGGGTGAAAATGAATAATTCAGCAGTAAGGGTCAAATCATCCTACCAAGGAAAACCTACTAAAGAGGAAGTACACTGAGTTATAGTTATTTGCATTGTAGATAATAACAACAATTATAGTTCCCAGCTGGAATCAAGCCTCCATATTTTGGCTTCTGTACAGTCCCGGAATAACCATTCATGTCACAACAAGTTTCAGCCAAATAAAGACAAAGCTCAATTAGCAAAACAACACAAATTTGCAGAAGCATAGGCTTGAACAATTAGAGACTGATGCTTGGGCATAGTTACATATGGCAGTTCAGTGACAATTAACAGCACTAATCATTTATAATTAATGTCATTTTGAAACAAAAAAGTTTTAACCCTTCCCAAAAGCCATATCTAAGAAAATCAGTTGTTGGGCCCACTAGAAGACATCTGCATAGGATTAAGTCTATAGTCTAAGCAAAACTGCCAACCCACTAGGCTTTGTTGTGAATGTCATACTATCAGCCTCTTGTAACAGCCCCAGTTTCTGAAATCCAGTTATGAGAGAATCATATTTAAAAAAAAAAAAAAGAGAAGAAAAATCAGTAGCAAGGAGCACGTGCTGGCAGGTGCTGAGGTAAAAAGAGAGTCAGACTGGTTTGAGGCAAAGGCAAATGAGGCTGCTGCATTTGCAGACTGATAGGGTGCTGTGCCTGGCTTAGAGACCTGAAAGCCACGCTAGCACTGCTGCTGTCCAGGCAAAATATCAGGGGATCTAGGGAAGCAGTAATGTCAAAAGGGTTACACCTTTTGACACCTTCAGCTCCTCCACACCCTCTGTGACAAGAGAAGCAGCAATCTTGGCTTTCAGATGTTCTCCTTTCGTTGCCTTTTCTTGACTTCACTGTAGTTTCCCTATGTTTTCTGTGTCTTTCCCCATACCTCTTCTCTTTCCGTAGAAGTAGTTTTAGTCCCTCCCACTAGAGGTTGCAAAATTCGTGTTTGCCTACACAACTGAAAAGCTTCACGCAGTTTCTGTCCCAGACAAGGTGACTAACTTTTTGTGAGGTTGACCAGAGAGGCACTAATAGAATTTAGAAGGCACAGAGCTGTCTGAAAACCAGCAGCCTCCTTTCTGTAAATGAAAACATCAAAGTGGGGTCATCAACTTCCTTGGGAGAGATGTCAAACATTCATGAGTGTTGCTGATCTCCATGGAGATGGCAAAGGTCTTGGCAGTTCTTGTACAACTGTTTGGTAGAAATAATCTGCATATATTTCAAATGGCTCCAGTGGTCCAACCATCATGCACAGAGTCTCGGGTCTTGGGAAAGTCCAAGTACATGTCACTAACAGGACAGAGGAATGTATCAGGAAAAGACAAAGAGAGGAAAAAACTGTACTTGTTCCTGTGGTAGTACATAGAACTGTGGTCAGCTCTCTGGAGTAGTTCGTCTTGACTTCATCTTTGCGAAACTTTTTTTTTATTTCAAGACAAGCCCAGTAAATTCTAAAAGGCGGCAGCAGTGGAGTCAGACAGAAGCTTCCTGCTTTCTTGTGCCACCTGTCCTCACTCTCATTGCGTAGTGTGTTGGTTCACACCATGCTGATTCCTCTTCACACACCCTATGTTGCTGACACCTGCAAAAGCTTCTTTTCTAGGACAATAATCCATGATGTAATCACAATGGATTGTCATTTTAATAACCGATTGACAGACGAATAGAAACACCTCTTCGTGCCTTCCTTTTCCAGCTGGCAGGAGAAGACATAGTCTTCTCCTGAACTTCTCACCCTTTAAGAAGAGGAAACATTTTTTTCCTTCTCCTGCCTAAAGGCTACAGCAAGAGGTCTCTCTTTTCCCTAGTGCAGTTGTGGACATCCAGAAAGGTGACCTCTTTTTGTCTCCCATTAACGTTCCCTTTGGGAGACCTCGTCCCTCTTGGGGGAACCCTATGTGCTCCCAGTTTCAGATTACATCTCAACTTTCCTGCTTACCAGCAGGGTTAACTCAACAGGTCTAACTGGATTTGGCGCATACACACCCTTTATTTCTGTTGTGACAGTAGTTAATTGAAGTGACTCAGAAAACAGCTTCTCCAAAACAAAGTAATGTTTATTTGCCAAAAGAGTACCCAAAGAAGTGGCCTAAGCAACAAAGCACCATAGCTTAGCTTGACCTGCTTGTAGGTCTGGCTCTGCCCCAGCTTGGTAGGGAAGCCTGATACCTGCTACACTGCCTGATTGCCGAGAGCTCCTCTCTGGTCACTGTTAGTGGCAGCTCATCCCTCCTTCTTGCTTAGTCAGCATCTTTAATGTATAAAATCCACTTTGACCTCAGCTCTTGGCCTGAAGAAGCACCAGTGCTCTCTGCCTGAAAGGAGTAAGCCTGGAGTAGACCTCTTTTCTTCAGAGGCACTCACATTTCATCTTCTTTCTTACTCACTTATTAACAGCTTAATTGCATTTTAGTTTCTGGTGCAGAGCAAGAATAAGATACTGCAGACAAAATAAGACCTACATGATACATGCAAAACTGTACATATCTTTCTTATTCAACCCAGCCATGTAAGAAAAAAAGGCAATGCCTCTCTTTCTTACTTTTAAGATAGGTGGAAAGATGTAAAAACCACCATGTAAACAACAAAAACTCTTGAAACTGAACCTCTTTATACTTATATTCCTGTAAATGCCATGGAGCCAGATGAACTCTCTCTTTGTACCGTCCTTTAGATCTGTAAAAGGTCTGTACAAGTTTGCTAACATAGCTGTCCCTGGGAAATCCCCAGTAAGTAGCATTTCCACTCACACAGCATTGACACTCATGGGACCACAGCAAGAAGAGCTATGACTAAATCAGAATCACCCAGGAGTGTGAACTTACTCATAGGTATTTACAAGACAAAAATCACCCTTCTGTATTTAAGGTTTCTCTAAAAGACTTTCACATCAGTGATAGGCACAGACTCTAATTCTGCGTATTTGACTGCCACATTTATGGCTATCACTGATAGGCATAGAAACTGAGAAGAAACATCCCCTCTTTAATTAGGAAGTTAGAGTGCCATTCCTAATCGCTGTACAAATAAAACTAATCATAGTACAAAAAATGCAGTTGCTAAAAGAAAACATACCATTTCCTCCACATGGAGAAATTAGGTCTGAAAAGTCATACAGGTATTGTTGGAACTGCTTTGACAATTGTAACTTCTGCACATTGTGAAGCAAGCAGGTCAGAGGCTGCAGCTTAAAAAAAAAAAAGCAGGTTCATTAGGTTCTTCTTGCAATGCCTACCTAGACCTGTGAAGCTTTGGGACAGAAATCTGTAGGACCAAACTTTAGAAATATTTCTGAATTTATAAAAGGAAAGGTAAGACTTGTGTTTTCTGTTCTGTTTATTCAGTATGATAACCAAACATGATGTGTGAAGGAAGTAGAAATAGAGAAAACAGGTAAACTAAAATCCTTCAGGTGACTGAGAAAGAAACACTACAGGCATGTAGCAACTTACTGGTGATAATACATTTGAGGTCCCAAAACTATTTTTATGCTTTACAGATAATTGACGCATGTTAATGAATTAATAAGTCATTAAGAAACTATTTTCTTTTACATAGTTTCCTTGGATACTTGGCTTATAATTTTTTTTGAGGGAGTGCTTCATCATATTAAAAACCTTATTTCAATTATTAGAAGGAAAAGCAGGTTCATTTTTTTTCCCAGCATTTGCCTTTTCATTCATTTATTGTTCTTGGCATATTTTCATTGCTTACGCTTTTGGTTTTTAAGCATTAAGGCCAGACTATGAAAGCAAATATTCTTTTTATATTCCAGTAGTTTAAAAAAATGCAGTTTATTTGCTTCCTTTTCATTATTGTTTTTTTCATTATTTGGTTTTGGGCACAGAATATATGAAAACATTTAGTTGAGTATCTAGGGCATTTTAGCGTTCCTGATATAGTTGTTATATAGACAGAGTATAATTCTGTATGCCCATTATTAAAAAAAAATAGTATTTGCGACATTTACATACTACTTCCCTGAAGTTGTGACACTAGGAATGCTTGAGTCATGATTTTTTTTGGTAATGCTTCCACCCTTGGTCCCTTGAAAGTCTAAAAACCCCTACTTTATTGAGGTATTAGGGGATGATCAGAATTTTCTTGAGCCCCGGTGGCAACTAAAACCCACTGGGGATATGATAACACTCTAAGAATAGATAAGTTTAAGAAGAAAAAACCACAATGGAATAATAATTTTTGGCTGTGAAAGAGATTGCATACCTTGACTTGTAGTCAGTAATTGCTCTATACCAAGTTTACTATGCTTGTTTGGAACCTCAGAGCAGTATTTGCTTATGGGGGAATGAAACATATTGCAAGACCTTGGGATAATTTCAGCTTTAGTCTCTGAAGCAAGGCTTTAAGTAATTAGCTTGTGACTGAAGTTTATAGGTTTTGGAAAACAATGTTTTAATCTATTTTTTTACAGTTTGCTTTCCTACTAAAATGTAACTAAAACTTGTACCCTAAGGGAGCACTGTTGAATATTAGCTCCTGATTGCCCTCTGGTTCTAAGGAAATTACCTCAGGACTCTGCTGGCATTTTAAATCACTTATGAGGTGATGTAATTTGTCTGAGAAGAAAATAATTCTTACCTGAAATGTGACTGAAGTGCTGCTCCTGGAAAACTATAATTTTAATGTATGGGCTTTATTTTCATGTTGATGTTTAAAAAAGAAAAAAGTAAGGACAGAAATAACAAATAAAACAATTATTTATTTTATAGTTCAAAAGAAATAGCTTTCCTAGAAACTGAACACAAAGTTGAAAGTGTGATATGGTGATCAGCAAAGGCTGATTCTTAAATGACCCCACCCTCAAAAAACCCCCAAAAAACTCGAAGCAGAATAAGGGTTGTTTAAATGCCTTAACTAACATTTTATCTTCAAATGATCAAAATTTAGTTTATCTTTTTGACAGAGAAAGAAGACGCCCTTTGTCAGCATCTTGTGATGCACACGTTTCTTGTCAGGACAGCTTCCTTGTGTAGGTCAGTGTACAGCATGCATTATTCTCAGCATGTAGATAAGACGAAGGTAAGTTAAGAGACTTGCTACATCTTAAAAACATCTAAAAGTGAAATTAGGAATACATTTCATTAAGAGCTAAGATGTCCTGATCTTCGTTTTCTGCTTCCCTGTTTCCGAGCAACTGCACAGTCATTTAGGCTTCCTGATTGCCCAAACATTAACTACAAACCTGTAGCAAAGCTGTTGAGATTTAAGCATTTTAGACATCTATTGAGATATCTAGACTCCTATAAATTCCACTCTAGCATAGGAGTCCCATGCTTAGACAAGAGAACGATAAGGGGCATAAGATGGGAAGCATGCAGCAGCAAATCAATCTCTTTTCAAATATTCTTCATAGTTTTCAGTGATGAGTGTTACTCAGTTTGGGTCCATGTGGATGTGCTTGTATGTTCATGAGTTTGTATATATAGACACATTAGATATTATTTATATATTAAATATTTCTCACTTTGCTATAATGTGCGGTCCCAAATCAGTACAGTACAGAATTTTTCTTTCAGAATTTATTGATACTCTGAAACCATTATTGGTAATTGGAGGAAGATGCCATTCTCCCATTCCTTACAGTTGTCCTTTACAGTCTGCAGTGGATTAAATTTGTTGTGGTAGTGGCCTGATAGCTAAATTCTATACTTAATCATTTAATATTAACTTTTTTGTCAGACAGTTACAGTTTTAAAAAGGTTTCCTTCCCTCCTTGTGTCAGGAAACTTCTCTGTCAATAATTTTAAACACCAAGCAAAATATGTTTTTTCAGCACTAGACCTAACAGCTGATCTTAGCAGATGTTTCTTATGAAAGTTTTCTGTTTGCCAATTTCAAACTCTCCTTCTAGAAGATACCACTGGGACAACATCTCAGTGATATTTCAGTTTTTGGTTGGATTGTTTATTTATTTACTTCCTTTCTCTGTACAGAAAAAAATACAGTGAATTCTGATTTGCAGAAATATAATTTAAAGAAAATACTTTTTTTCCCCTTATCACTTTAGAGGTAAACCAATTTTAATTATCCATTATTATTTGTAAATCATGATAATAATCAGAAGATCCATCTTCAGAAATTAGTTATTTTATGTGATAAAGTTACAGAAAACTGTTTGGGTTTACTGGTCTTTCAGTAAAGGTGTCAGAACTGGCATGTAAGAGCTGCTGTTCATTGTCTCACAAGGGATATGAGAAATATTTTTCTAGCAATTTACATTCACTCCTAATGTAAGAATTATGCCAACAATAACTCTTTTTTTCCCCGAGAAAAATTCCTCTGCCTCAATTCCAGCTAATATTCCAGTGGTGTTAGCACTGGTGGCAGTAACAGAAACCAAGTTCAGATGGTTTCCAGTGCTTAACTTAAAACATTGCCAATATGTTGTCTAGATGGGCAGCTCATCACTTGTAAATAATTCTTCTTTCATGACTGTTAAGTAACAGAATTGTATGTTGTAAGCATCACAGAATCATAGAATATGCCAAGTTGGATCACTGAGTCCAACCCGTAGCCATGCACAGTACCATCCCCAAGAGCCATACCATGTGTCTGAGAATATCATATCCATGTTGTAATGATCTAAGCCTGGTTATGCTTTGCTATAACCAATTTTCAGTGACAGAATTTAGAGCATTTTAGATATTGATCCAACCTGGTTAGAAAACTGTGACATTTTGCATCTTCAGTTAGTGCCTTGCCTGTGCATCTGTCATATGCAAGGTCTCCAAAGCCCTGCTTATATCACTTGCTAACATAGGGATGTTGACTGGCAAGGGAAGAATTAGAGACATACTACAAGCTTTGCTTTAAGTAGACTTAAAGCTGATCATGTAGTGTTCTTAAATTTAGAATAATAAGATTACTGCATATTTACTGCAATAATCCTTTACCATAAGATTAGGTAACTATGAAAAATGTAGGGAGCGTTTCCAGGGCAAAGAGGGTGGCTGGGTTATCTCTGGGAGACTCTGAGGAAGTCACCTTGCTACAGTTCCAGCTCTAAGCCACATAGGTTTGTCCTGGTCTTCAGGTATCTCTCACAACACGGAGAAAATATTTCCATTTCCAGGGAACTGATATGCCCCATTGTTTCTGTCAACAGATGTGAATTGGTGGGATTTTACCATGTGCTGCAGTACAGTTTGTACTGTAAACTTTTTGTTTCTAGGGTTCAACAGTAATGACAATGCATGTTTATGCTTTACTGTCTTTATGGAAGCTTCAAAATATATTACAAAAGACATGTCACAACCTTTACAAAATACTCAAGTGTATTATTATTGCACTAGCAATAATGTCCCTGTGCCAGCCTGTACTTGCCAAGTGATGGTGAGAAGTGTCAAAAACCTGAGAGGTCTCAGAGTGCTCTCAGTGTTTGAGTGGCTCCAAGCTGACCCCCAAAAGGCAGGAGCCTGGATTTGATCTGATACTTGGAGTTAACTGTGCTGTCGGGAAATTTCATTGCTGAAAGCATTTTTTAAAATAAAATCTATTGTAATTTGTGACTCTTTGGTTTTACCACGGAAAAAAGTGCCAACTCAGGGATGATGGAATGGACCACCAGCCCCACCCTGCAATTTGTTCTATACCTTCACCTGCAAAGACATATTGGGGAGTAAAGTGGGGACATCTGCAAATCCTAGAAGGACAAAGCAAAATGCTATGAGTCAGACTTGTGCTATAGTGAAATGTGGAGACTCCAGGCAATTGGAATTGCCAATTTTACAATATTCACTCCTATCCTCAATATGCCAGTGCACAAAGAAGTATTTCCCACGGTTGAGTGAGATATTAACATCTGTGAGGAAGAGCAAGACATTGTGGGAAAATATGCATCATGTCACATACCTAATACTTGGCACCTCTGAGGTAATAGTTATGCCTAAGATAACAGCAGCTAGCACAGTGGAAATAGGTTGAGTATGCAAAATATTCACTATACCCTGAGGTCCTTGAACGCTCTTGTGATTAGATACGCCTACCCTCAGATTAAGTAAGGATTAAAGGAAAGGTGTAGCTGGCACATGTATCAAAAAGGAAAAAAACCAAAAAACCAAAAAATCCCAAAAAACCAAACCAAAACACAACCCCCCCCGTCCTTAACCTACTGGGTTCACAAGCATTGGGGAATAAAAACAGCAAACTGAAACTCTTCCAAAAAGGACAGGTGTGTGAATAGTTCCTGCTGAAGGGAGGTATAATGTTTTTTACATTACTGCACTTCAGCAAGACTTCACTTTGGCACCTCCCAGAGCATAAATATTGAGATTTTTAACAAAAGCAGCTGCAGGACATCTAATAACAAGAATAGCATCTTTGGATCAGAATATATTGACACAGGCTACGTTAATCCTGTTAAGTCAGGAACAATTAATGAAGTAATCTACTTTTTCTATTTCTGTACTCAACAGAAGAGTTTACTGAGGCAGAAACATTTTAGATTTTTTTTCCCTCTACATTCTGATACCTTAAAATATATGCAAATACATAGTGATTAATGTGGGTCAAAATGTCCAGCTGAAAAATTTGGCAAAGCTTGCTTTTAGTTAGGTCCCTCTTCCTCCAGTTTGGAGGAATCTTCTGGAGAAAATAATGGCAACAAGCTAGCTGCTGTAAGCTCAGTAAGGACTCTGGTTAATCAAACATAAATAATGTCTTGAAGAGAAACCTCTTAGGAAAACAGTCTCTGTGTTGAGAAGCTGGATTTTTATGCAGAGAATGCTACAGGAAATTGCATTTGTAAATAAACAAATACAGTGAAGTTGTAAAACCAGAAAAATTAATTTCTGTACATCTTCATACACTGTTTGCAAGGTGTAATATCCAGAATAACACTATAATATCCAGAATAATACTATAGAATACAGTTCATAGATGAAGCCATTTAGTAACCAATATTGTAGTTGAATTCTACCAAGCTGCTTACAGGTAGAACCTGCTGTCCCAGCCAGCCACAGCCCATCCTTCTTCCCAGGGAGGTGTCCAGTGCCTGAGCCTATAGCTGCCCTGGTGCCTCTGGATGCTTGCTCCTGGCTGGGGCAATGGGATGGGTCCTGACTGCCGAGTCCTGCATGGCCTCCCCTATGGGGAGCTGCCAAGGTTCTGGACACCCAGTTCCTGTGAAAATCCTTGGTGCTGGAGTAGTGCTACACTTATTATGAAAGAAAGGAACAAACAAAATAACTTGTCACAAGATACCAGAAATGTCCAAAAGAGATGAAAAACGATTGCGCTTCCAGTCCCATGCAAGCTAGACAGCCATCTCCATTATTTGTAGCCTAACAGCCATTCCCTTCTCAGTGGCAACGACTATGTTGTATCAGACACTTCCAATTATCCTCTAGTGCTAAATATGGAAGTCTTTTCAATAAAACAGAGTGCTTGAGAAGGTATGAAAATAAACCCTGGAATTTCACTGAATTACCTTTATTAGTTCTTGAGGGAATGAAAAGCTTGTGCTGATCATTTTGGATCAGTTGTCGATGATGATCAGTTGTCAGTGATGAACGAGTGCTCCCTTGCTTACACACACCACTATAGAGCTGGCATTAGCAGGGCAGAAGAGGACTTAACTTCATGTAAAGCAGATCATACAGATCTGACAAGAGATTGATAAATGCTAATTATTAGGCAAGAAGGACCTGTGACTGCACCCACTAAAGCATGGCCTATTTCTTAATCTAAGATGCATACTTACCTTTTCTTTACCATAGGAAAAAAAATAGACTATGTAAGCTAAACTAATATTGAAATCAAACAGAAGTACTTGCTTCCTTATGTACCCTGAAGGCATGGCATAGGCACTGTCTTATGGTGTAGCTGCCTGGGGTACCTGACAAGTATGAACTATATTTCAGTTAAAAAATGACATAACTGCATTTTGTTTTTCTTAAGAACTACATGTTAATATAATTGTTAAGGTGAGGGCATGAACCAGGCGGGACATTTAAACTCAAGTCTTCCAATTTCAACGAAACTATTACCTTTTCCTTATTTTCTTTTGTGTATTTTTTAATGACCTTCTAAAACTTTCGAGCCATTTCAGACACTTTGAAAAAAGGCATAAAGATCTCAGAGGTATGAAACTTCTACACATTTAAGGAAAGCCAGTGTTTGGAGAGTGGAATAAGACTGAGAGGGGTGTCGCTGTTGAGGAAAAGGAGCATAAGCGTGTCCACTGACTAATAGTGACATGGGTAGCAGCTAGCAGGCCAACACAGAGACAGCTCAGAACAGACATGATCCTCCTGCTCCTCTACACCTATTAGAGACAGAGCATGGTTTTTGAGATGGGGGGTAAGTTAAATGGTAACAGAAAGGCTAAACTGTAAAAAGTTGTCCTGGAAAAATGCAAATTTAAAAAGAAAAAAATGTGATTCAGCCATTTTCTCTTAATAAAATCCTCACTTTTTGGTATTCAAAAATATTACAGTGCAGGAATTATTAAAAAATTGCTCTATCTGATAGTGTAGCACATTATCAGGTTAAGTTACCATGCTGCCTGAGTGAGCAAAAAATGTACTTTTTGAATGACTGGAAGTTTCGGAGGACCATGATTCACACTGAATTACAGCTCAATTTCTTTTTGAAAGGAGCCTTTCTCACAAGATTCCTGGCACTTCTTGGGTACAGCTGGATTAGAAATAAAATACAAATAGCCTCTCTTTGAATTCAGTGTTTCTTCCCTGGCCGCAACATTAAGTAGGAAGTCAGCAAGGATGTGTACGTGTATGGGTAGATAAATGAATAAGTAAGATTACTTTAGTTATTCCCATAGATTTAGCTGCCACCTTTGTGACAATGACACTAAAAATCTATTTCCAACCTCTCCCACTTTCATATATAATACTAGACACGTCACTGAAGTCTTCCTCAATCAAATCTTCTTTATCTCAGCTCTTCCCTCACCCCACCTGGGCTCCTGCCAGGTCACATAGCTTCATAAAAATCCTGAAATCCATTCCCACAGCCACTGATATGATTCATCCTGTGACTCGTTTTTATCTCGGCTGTTGCAGGTCCTTTTTTCCTATTTGCAGTCTGTAAAGCCTGCATTTGCACACTTAGTCATGTTATTTATAGGCATTAGAAACATCCCATCCTTTCACTGACAGATGAGAAGGGAATTGAGTGCAATGAAATTGCCAGTTTATTCTTTTTTTCACCTTTGAGAATCTAGTCAATTTTATTGACTTGATTTTCTTAATTAGTGTAGCTCAGGGGGACAGAACATGAACAAGCTGATATAGCCTCTTCACATTTTTATAAGATCAGGCCCGTTGTGGGAAGCTCAGATTTACTTCCCATCCAGTGGCAGTGGCTTGTGGGGCTTTAGATACCTCTTTGAGTGACAGAGGATGGAAGACAGGATTCAAGGGTGCTATGCTTGATACTGTATTTCTTTAAGGAAGAAAAGGGGTTACATTTATGCTCACCTTCCAACTATCTAATAACTCTCTTTTTTTCCCTTGCTGGGCATCTACTAAAGGAAAGCAAAAAGCATATTCACTCAGATACTCCTCACTGAAATGATACACACTCATATCCAATAGAGAGTCTTCAATCTGTTTCTTTAGGTGGTGTTCGGGAACTGCTAGCAAAATAGTTAATATACATTATACAGTATTTCCTGAAGATGCTAATGGAGGCCGTATTATGTTCAACAGTGTTCACACTTCCAGTATCTCCAACGAACCTGTCATTTGAATAGCCAAGTCAGATAGAAAGACAAGGAGCTGAAGGGCGCTGCTGAGTCAGGCACACCCCACGGTTGACAGTGCAGATGAGGAAAACCACGATCACCCAGATTTCAGTTCCTAACTTTTCTACCGGCCCATTGTAATTGAGAGATGATGAGGTTTACAAATCCCTTTAAAAAATAGAGAGAGACAGATGGAAATTGCATTTCAAAACAAGCCCATAATGGCATTTTCAATCATCCTTCCAATTGTCCTGTGATACTTGTGGGGTTAAAAGACAAGAAAAAAAATACACTAAGAGACACATCCTAGTATTTATTTTCAGCTGAGGATTTTGGGTAGAGCTCAGGACACAGACCTCAACTTGTCAGGCTGTGAATGAACCTATTTGTTTCATGCCTGTTTCCTGCAGCAGAACACGGGGAGTAGGATAGCAAACTGCAGAGTGTGCAAACCTTGGACTCGAGCATAGCACTTCCAAGTACCTTTTTTATGTGGAAGTGTCTCATTGCTTTGAAAGGGTTATAGTCCTCTGCAGTCATTGAACCCAAAGACTTGGCTTGGCCATAGATCAAGCACGTGAAGAACTTGTGACCTTCTCAACACAAAAAACCTTTGTTGTGAAGTGAACTCAAGTAGCAACACAGAAAGTTGTACTGGGAATAACTAGAGCCTCCCTGCTCCTCCCATGAAGAGATGTGGGGTTCAGCCACTGTTTGGAAGTGGGAAAAGAAGAAGATCTCACAGACAATTGTTACTTTTTTAACCTAAATTTTCCAGGGTTCTTCCTGAGTCCATGGGGTGAACAGTTATCACCACATAATGAGAGGACATTCAATTGTTCTCAAACATAGAGCCGAGGGAGGAATTCACTGTTTCTTATTGCTTCATCTGCTTCCATAGGCAGGCTCTCCCCTCAGTGATTGAGACAATAAAGTGTTGTAAAATCGTCATTTGAAAGCGTAAGGGCAAAAATGTTATTACTTGAATCATCCTCTCTTACCCCTCCAATGCAACTGTTAACATCTGAATGTAATTTTTTGCCTCTTTAATGAGACAGGTTCTGCAAAGGAGAAGGACTTTGATACTGTGATAATACTGACCTGCAAAAGATCTGTATGAAAAGCTTCTACATGACATTCTAAAACCTTACAAACATTAATGAAAAGTATTTCACAACTTTCTTGTCAGGGAAGTAGCTGTTGTCATCATTTGATGTCTGCAAGAACTGGGACAGAGACTACAAGAGTTGCTCAAAGTTAAGTCGCAGAGCTGAGAACAGCGTCTGGCTCCCTATGTCACAAATATATAAAATGTGGCTGATTACTAATCCATTTAATTTCACAAACAAAATGTATAAATGTAAAGATGAGGAATAGAAAAATGAATTTTAATCTTAGTGGTGACATGGATAACATTTTTTTTTTCAGTAGGAATTGTATAAGAATGCTTCAGAGAAGCCACAGTTGATACAATGGGTGATGTGTCTGGTACAGTGCCCTTGTGTAAGTGAGAACACTGAGACACTGGGCTTCTGTTTCTACATCCTGTGTTGATCTTCTCGTGAAAGCCAGTGCTTATCTGTGCAAGGGTGCACTAGTCTAACTATTGTTGATCCTTGCAATTGCTTAAAGTCTTAAAAATAAGTCTGTGTCCAGGCTACTGACAAACCTGCTTGGACTGGCACTGTCCTTTTTTGCAGTATATAGGAAAAAATATGAAGAGATGGTTGGTTCATCCAAATCTGAATTTTCTTGCAACAGAAGTGAGCAGAGATTCCACTCCCACGTGACGGTCACCATATTTTACTTCACCTAGAAAGAAACGGGTAAAGTTTCTTCAGACACTAGGCAAATTGCATCATGATGGATTAAAATGACAGCTTGTTCTACAAATCCTTAAGGATTTATGTCTAAACATTAAATCCTAGCAAAAGGTCAGAAGGAGTTTGTTTCTGCCTTGGAATAATATCACGGCTGATAGCAGAGGCACCTGATAATAATATACTCAATAAGGTTAGGAAAATATATAAAAGCAGACCTAAATGTAATTATTTTTACTTTCTTTTGTTCAACAGGTTTTTGCATTGTCATATGTTTATGGTAAAGAGTACAAACTAAGGTTTTACTTTTATTTTGATTTCAGAAATGGTTTATATTCTATTTTGAGTTAATGAATTAGAAGTATATTATAGGTGGAATTAATTAACCCTCACTTGTTGGCCATACATGCTACTTACAACAACTAAATTCCTGATGAATGTTGAATGTTTACCAGTTTCAGCTATTTCATGTAAAAGCAATGACAATTCATTTTCACTGAGTTGCAGTGCTGTAAACTTAAAAACAGATAGTGGACTATCTTTAAAATAATCCTGTTTGAAGTTCCCTTTATGATATTGTCTCATTCTAATTCACTGTATACCCAAGAGTCTTCTTTTCCCATGAACTCTTAATAAATACCAGGGAAGTAAGACGTGTGTATTTGAGGAGGGCAGGGTATTGTATTTTCCTCATTGAATGGAATTCACTAAGAACCAAACAGATATCAAAGTTTTCCAGGGTTTTAGAAGAGGTCAACTACACTGAGCAAATACCTGTTCATGTTACTCCGTATCTACATCAGAGGTGTACAGTGATGAAGCTCCCTAGATGTAAGAATAATTTTTTAATCTAGCTACACTTTTGGGGGTATTTGCTCTCTATTACCTACAGCATGGCCACATTGGCCTTTCAATCTTCTGAGAAAGATGTAGTGGCTGGGAATCTTTCTGGTAAGATTCAGGTTTAAAATCCAGTTTAGCTTATATGTAAGGAACCAAATAAATAGTTTTAAGGAGAAAAAAAATAAAATAATGTCTTATGTTCTTTCCCACCTTTTCTCTTGTTATGTTTGGTATGTGCTGAATCTGGCTTACAACCTCAGGCAACTATATTTCAAGTGAGTTTCATTTGTTTTGGACCACCTTTGGGGTTGAAAAGATATATTCCACTTAAATGGTATTACTTATGTGTCCTTTCTACTAAATGAGGAAGAATGCCAGTACTTGCTATGGTTTTCAACGCACAAAAAGGTGTTTTAGCATCTGTCTAAATATTGTCTCTACCTGTATGTTATTGTTATCAGGTACTTGTAGTTCAAGATAATCTGATATGTTAAGAAACTATTCAGTGGGCAGGAAAGAAAGAACAATGAAATCTAGTTGTGGTAACTTCTGGCTATGCACAGACAGTGTGTTTGTAGTAGAGGTCCTCTTCTACGGCAATGTTATACGGCTTAGGGATTGCAATCCTCTAGATACACAACACTCACCCACGCTGTTTAATTTGCCTGTAAGCTCTCTCATGTGATAGTGAGAGAATTCAAACTGAAGTATCTCAAGTTGATGAGCTTTCAGGTAAGTATGTTGCTGTGCCAGCTTATTTGATTTCTTAAGATTGTAATGTAACTCTGCAGCTTCTGTATGTCCCCGTGTGGCTGTGATAGCATCAGTAAAGCATGGAAGTAGATATTCAACATTAGCAGCTACTGTAAGGATCACCTCTTGGCAGAGAAGTCATTAGAAAATTGATGGATATTTCTGAAAACCTTATGTGTCCCACAACACTCCCTGTCACCTTCCTGGGGTTCTCATAGTTGTTCTGCTATGTTTAACTTGGGAAAGAGGTGACAGGAGGTAAATGGTTTGGCACTGATTGATTTGCCAGGGTGGGTGTTGAAGAATTGTTGCTATCACCCTTTGAGTGTCAACACTGATGTACTTTAACAAGATTCTTGCACTTTGACAATTTGCTTCTGAGGTTCAAAGCTTTTCGAAATGATCAAGATTATGATTAGGCTGTGAGAGAGATGCACTCATGGCACTTGAGGGTCTTTGGTTTTTTGACTGTTCAAATGTCCATCACTCTATTTGGGCACTCGTACCATGGTGATTATTACTACAGATGCGGTTTAGTTGTAAATACAGTGTAATAGGCCATTGCAGTAAATTTTATGTTCTCACTCTGCAGTCAGATATCCCTATATCAAATGGCTCCAAAGGGATACAGTCCCTCCTCCACCTGTGCTTGTACTTGCCCTATGCAGTTGCTGCTGTGTAGCTGTAGCACCCCTACTGTACTGTATTGGGTCTGGCTGAGCAGTAGTTCATTTCCCCATAGCAGCCCTCACAGTGCTGTGCTTTGCATTGGCAGCCAGAAGGGTTTTGTTAACACACCAGTGTTTTGGCTACTGCTGAGCACAGCATCAGCACGGTAACATTTCTTCCTCAGTTGAGGGCAGGATCCTGGGAGGGGACACAAGTAGGCCAGCTGACCCAAATTAACCAAAGGGATATTCCAGACCATATGATGTCAACTCAGATATAAAAGCTAAGGCAAGGAGCGGGAAGGTGGACATTCGTTGTCTCCAATGACTGCCTGCTGAGAAGCCATTACACGTGCTGAAGCCCTGCTTCTTGGGAGTGGCCGACCATTGCTGCTGATGGGAAGTAGAGAATAAACCCTGCTATCTTTTGCTTTGTTTCTCTTTTGCTCGTGCAAGCTTCCACTCTGCTTTCACTTTAAATAAACTACCTTATCCCAACCCACGAGTTGTTTTCCACCTTACTCTCTCCCCTTGTCCGGCTGGGAACAGGAGTGATAGAGTGGCTGGGTGGGCACCTGATGTCCAGCCAAGGTCAACCCACCACACGTACACAGATCAACCAGTCCTCCTTGCAGAAATAACCCTGCATCTTCAAATTATCTTTGTTAAATTATCTATGCTCTCATATTTCTTATGGAGACTACTGAAAATCTCTAAGACTGAATAAAGTCATAATGGGGATGGTGGCAGTAGAATGCTATAACCTAGCCTTATTCTGTGACTGAAGATACTACGGAAGTGTAAACTTAGAGAATCAAGAATTAATATTTTCTTTATTTGCCATATTTAATTAGAATGCATGTCTATTGTATATGTCTAACATAAGTCACAGACATGGGTTATGCTGGATTTCCTTGCTGTATAAAATATATATACATATATATATATATGAGAGATATTGTTCCATTTAAATATTACACTGCTTTTCTCTGATGATTTCTTCTAGGTGCATGAATTGTTCATGACTGTAACTAGATGCATAACTGCTACTTGTTAATCTGGAGGAAGCTTTTATTAAAGGGCTCAGCCTTGTGAAGTGTTGTATGCCTTGGACTGCTGTTGACTCCAGAGGTGAATGGAGCATCTAACATAGATGTTCAGTACATTTTTAAGAACAGAACTCAACTTCCCCTTATGGGGTTGTGGGCTGAGGGGTGGGCAATAGTATTGCAAGTCTCACACACCCAGTGTGCAGTTAAAAACTGGGGACTCTGCTGATCTGTGGTTTAATTTCAATGTCTAACAACTTTATGGTTGCTGAAGCTGAATTTTTGCTTTGCTGTGCATGTCACACACTGAAACAGAAGAATTACTTTTCCATTCACATTTTTGTGTTTAGCACCCCTGTGTCTAGAGCCCAAAAAATATTTGTCCGAAACACTAGTTTCTTTGTGTCAAAATCTGGAATAAGTGTTTTTACTTTCCAAAACTGAGTTTCACTGACTCAGATTCACACGAGATGTGTAAATGCTGTACAGTTGATGCTAAAAGAATTTGACTGTATAATTACCATTCTTTCTATCTGTTCTGGGTCAAAACTGTCTAGGTCAATATTAGAAAAAAAATCTTCCTACAAATTATTTGCCTTTTCTAAGAGCTTTTTTTTTTTTTTTCCCCTACACCTGTCAAATAGAGGTAGAACCTCTCTGCTGCACAGAAGTACCTTTCTGGCCTTTAAACACAAAGCAGTTACTGGGCTGGATGTTCTTCTCTGTCTTCCTGTGCATCAGCATGTTGACATTTCACCGATGACATGAATTTTCCATGTGACTTCATTATCTGCTCTTAGAATCATTATTATGCTTTAAAATGCTTGCAACTGTGAAAACCCACAGACAGATGTTTCCTTACGAACAGTGTGTGCCATGGCCAGTTGCCTGCGAACAGCAGAAATATGAACTTTTCAAAACAATATGCATTTTGTGGTTGAGTTTCTCCAAAGTAGTGTACCCACCAATAGAAGTTTCCTGGCAGAACATAAGGGTATGGCAGCTGTTTGAATGAAAAACAACCCACCTGGTTGCCGGGATGGTTTTGTATCTCCTCAATAGACTTTTTTTTTAAAGTACCCAAATTGACACTGGGAATTGACACTGGGAATTGACAAATAATGTGCATTAGGTACAGGACATCACTGCATTTCTGATGTCATTATTTCTGTATGCCACAAGCTTCTTCTTTGGGAAGCTGAGTGAAAAGTTACTTGTCTAGGAGTCAGGTACATTTATCAGAGGAAAAGATGCTTTTCTGAGTCCATAGTTCCTTAGCAGAGTAAGCCTGTCTTTGAAGGACTGTGTATATTCAGATGCCATTAAATGAACTAGAAATATTCAGCTTCTCAGCTATTTCTTTCTAAAAGAGCAAAATAACCAGAGGTGTGAATTTCAGTCAAAGAGGTATATTTTTTAACAAAGAATTTTTGTTTGGGTGCTTTTATATATCATTATTATATAAAAGAATGTTAAAATTCATTTCACCTATTGTTAATTATGGTCTTTTCTATGTGTTCGTCTTAGCTTCTGTATTTATCTCAAAACATTGACAAAGTCAGTGTATTACATGGGATGCTTCACTGATCATCAGTACTTTCCTATTATTAATTAATTTTATTTTCTTATGGGAAAGAGCAAAAGGCATACACCATGTTGGTACTATGATGTTCTGAAATGCTGGCTGAAGGCATTCCCTTTACATATACCAGAATTTTACATATTTCTGGGGTTCTTGGAATAGAGAGGCTTTGGAATTTTTTTTTCAGAAGAAGGAAAAGATATGTATTTGTTTGTCTTCTGTAGTCTATGATGAACATAATAAGGAAAAGAGATTTAAAAAATAATCATTATGCTTCCAAATATTTAATATGTATGTATTTGGATACATATTATTCACTTTTATATTTTGGTTTATTACTTGTTTTCCAGAACAAAGAAACTCATGAAGATGCAAGCCAGGGAAATAGCATGTAAGAGTGTATGTGTCTGCATAGAATAATTTATATACTAACTACATTATGTAGTAATACTAGCCATCTAGCCAGCCATGTTCCCCTGCTTCATTACACTGTGCACAGAAAAATTGAGCTTTATGCTAGAGATCTTGTTGTATTCATTGCCATCTGAATCTTATGCCTCTTTCATTGTTCTGCTCATCTCAATTTAAAACACAGTTCTGATTTTGATCTCAGAGTACTTTAAATCCAAAATAAATCCAACAACTTCAAAGAAGTTTATTTCTGTTTTACATACTTATAACTAAGATAAAAATCTGGCCCATAGGCATATTCATTTTATAGCTAGTTAAAACGTGCCCCTACTGTTGGCAAGTCCTTAAGGTTAACAGATATACATGTGCTGCTAGAATAGCAGCTATGGTGCTGCCTTTCTTTTTTCTTTTTTTTTGCGTCCAGAGCTATTTTTGGTTCCTTCCCCTTTGACACACATTCCTGGTAACAACTAAAAGCGGCTCTTCTTAGTGCAAAATAAAGTTGATAGCTGAACCCTATACGTATCAAATACATTTTCTGTTTAGATGATGATTGTCATACATGGAATAGAAATGGGAGGTCTGATTGCTCTTTTTTTTACAGTGATGTAAAACAGCAGAGTGAAAGATGGATAGAAAAAATATTCTGGGGTTCTACTCATGTTTGATGCTTGGCTATCAAAAGAAAAAAGTGATGCAGAAACAGGGATTGCTTGTGCCTTTGCAGGCTCTGAATGATCCCTGTCACTACTTGTGGAAAGTCTACTTGGAAGGAAAAGCAATGCACAAAGTCATTCACAGCTTTCCCCTCTGAAGGAGCCGGAGCTGACACCACAGGACATTGCACTAAGGGCATTTGCCTTGACCTAGTTGGTGTTGTGAGACTTGCTGTGAAAGGCTGCTACCATTGTCCCTGCAGACTGTCACAGTGGAGTTACAGGTCCTGTCTGCCCTTTGACACAGCTGTTGTCCTTGCAGGTTGAGACAGAGTTGGTATCTGCTCTGTCTATGGATAGACTCTACACCAAAAGTGAAAGGAGAAGTGGATGACCTTGTCCACCACAAATTCCCACAGCCTTAACCCCCAGGTGCTCTCACTGACGTAAACTACTGATTGCCCCTGTATCTAACTGATTTCCTCCAGGAACTCAGGGAAGGTATTTCAACCTTTTTTGGTGTCAATCTCAGGGACTCGGAGCGTCCCTCCTTTCATATGACCTGGGTTAGCCCATAATATTTCCTGGGATGATTCTAGCCTTACTCCTCAGGTTTCAATTCCAGGTGCTACAACAGAAGGTTCTTAGTGGAAAGTCCCTGGGGTGCTAACTCATTTCCTCTTTTTTACCATTAGGGTCCAGATTTTCTGACTTTCAGTGTGCACAGCCAGAAATACTTAATTTCACACTTCTTATGCCAGCATTCCTGGCAAAATGCCAGGACTTTATTTTATCAGTGGGTGGGGTTAGCAGATGGTGACATGGGGCTGGATTTTTGCCATCAGTTGGCAATTTCATTTATTTGTTTTTCTTTAACTGTGCACTCTCCCTATACATGGCATCATGATAATGGGGGAGAATAGCCACAAATAGTGATGAAGGGGGTCAGCTTCTAAGAAGACCTCTATTATGGTGAAAGGATGTTAAA
The DNA here is from genome assembly GCF_003945725.1 of Corapipo altera. Classification (NCBI taxonomy): domain Eukaryota; kingdom Metazoa; phylum Chordata; class Aves; order Passeriformes; family Pipridae; genus Corapipo; species Corapipo altera. The sequence goes on from NW_020884874.1 coordinate 26,313,022, forward strand.
CTCACAGCCTATAGTCATCTCCAGGGACTCTATGCAGCCTATTAACCCAGCTCAGCAATGTAAGTTAGTTAAAGTATCAAACCCCTGCTCAGGAAAGGTTTCCCTTCAAGGACAGTAAGAAGGCTTTAAAATTAAGTCAGTGGAGTTCAAGCATATGGTTTTTTTCCTTAGTGGGACTTTGCTAGCAGTTTCATTCCTTCTAGCTAAGCCATGGCATTGCTGTCTAGTCTTCAGAAAGAAAATATAACCAGTTTTCACTGAGATTAGCTCTTGCACCTGGAATCACTGGGTTTCCAAGCAGACATTTGGAAATGGCCAAAAACAGGGGGGAAGAGACCTGTTTCCAGTGTGGTTGCTTGGAAAAATGCTGACAGTGTGGTCACCAAAGGATGAAGAAGACTTGCTGTCCTCTCATGATGTTTTGCCAAACACATACTTCAGTGTAAGAGCATAGGTGCTGTATAGTAAAGACTATAAGAATAATTAATGTGTTCCTATAATAAAGACTAGATTAGTTGTAGGCAGGGAACAGTATGCAAAGAAAAGTTTCATTCCATGTCAGTAAAAGAATGGCTGGGCCTTAAAAGCAGTATCTAGAAGATGGGAAATGCCACCTATATCACACACTTCTATGTCATTTATCCTCTTGTGACATTGCCTGAAATTGCTCAAATGTCTGCAAGCTTACAACACTCCAGGAGACTGGGGTGTATACAACAGCATTGCATGAAAAATGATGTGACATCTGCCTGGGATGAAAAAGGCTGCAACTGATGTTTCTTAAAATGCCATCAATGCCTTTATCAGGGCTACCTTTTTAGGATAACATATTCTTGTATAAAGTTGTTTGCTAGGAAAACTCACAAGGGAAAAGCTTCAACTCAGCCTTGAAAGGGCAGAGTCATGTGACCATTATTGTCATATGTGACAGTCAGTGTTTGAATCTCAGAAACTTTATGGATGTTTTTTCTGAGTGTTGCAGGAGCTCTGATCATAATTCCTGTAATACTCCAGCCTATAAACACTCAGTATGGTATGTAACCAACACAGTGTGGTGCAGCTGAACCTTGTGTTTGCCTCATGATAGTTGACATTCATTCCACTTTGAAGGGTCAAACTTTCTAGTTAAGTTATACTTCTCAGGAAAAACTCTGTACAAGTGAATTCTATAAAGCACCATGTCATACAGTCAGGTAATGGCTGTTTTGCATCACTGAAGATGTTGTAAAACCTCAGCGTGCAGCACAGACCTAAGACAGCAAGGTTCTTGGTCTAGAGTTCATATGAGGCAATTTGCCATAGGAAGGAAAAACAGTTTAGCTAACTGACTTAAAATGAAACATCTCAAGTCAGTTCAACAACTCAAAATACTATTTTCCTCCAAAATTATATTTAAATATAGTTTTCCTCTGGAAAGCAACAGTTTTATGGGAACTGCATTTTCTGTTGGAAATGTATTGAGAGTACAATGTACAGCTGATCCTTGATCAGCTCTAATAATTTAAGCACTGTAGCTTTATGGGGTATTACTGATTCTGGAAAGTAAGAAAATATGTCCTTTACTCCTTTTTTATTTTTAATTTATTTTTTTTTTACCTGCAGTGCCCTCCTTTCCCTTCCTCTGCTCCCATTGCATTGGACCTAAAACATTGACTAGACAAACAGATCTTCTGACCTCACCCAGCTAGTTATTTTTCAGCTAATTACTTTGTGCTCCCAACCCCCAAGCAATTTTCATGTAAACATGTTTCAGGAAATATGTTTCATTGTGGGTAATTCCCTTGCCACCCTCAAGTTCAGGCAGGTGTTTTATTTGGTTTTGTACAGGTTCTTATTCTCTATCATTAGTCTTTGTAGGTCATAATTTTTACTTTAACAGCTTTGATCTATTCACTAACTTCAAACTAGCATAAGTAAAAGTTGACTCCTGTATGTTTTCATTGATTGATTTTCATGTTATATTAATGCTCCTAAACACAGTTTAGTTTCATTCAGCTTTTCATCTGTGCTCAAATAAATGAGACTTCTGCCACAAAATAGGACCCACAGACCTTTCTTTCCCAGAAGAAGAAACAGAGATTATCACATGGCAACAGCTCTCAGGTAAAACTTCAGCCTACACCTCACTGAGGATGCATGTACTGTGTGGTGATCTGCAGGAGAACTCCCGTGGCTCTGCAGGGTGTTCAACTGTGGCAGATCACACTGCAGAGGTCCAGATGTTTCAGAAGAATACCAAAGGTGTCCAGAGCGACAGCCCCACTCCAATGGCAACCTTTAGCTTGCATAGCGGAGAGAAATGAGCTCAAGTGAAGCAAATTTATGTACTGAAATCTTCTTACTTACCTCTGATTTCTACCTTTCATCTCTAATCTCCATCTGTGACTGAGTTTGACTTACCTTTTAAACAGGTGATGTTTCTTGATGATTATATTGATGTATGTAATTATCGTTCATTATTCTCCAGCAGATGACTCACGGTCATGCTCCTGTTTTCTTATAAGTAATTCAAAAAATCACACAGTCTTAGAGGAAAGGCAGGGTCTCTCCTCTGGAAGGATACTGAGGTCCTGGAACAGGTCCAGAGGAGGGAAACTAGGTTGGTGAAGGGACTCAAGCACAAGTCCTATGAGGAGAGGCTGAGGGAGCTGGGGCTGTTCAGCCTGGAGAAGAGGAGGCTCAGGGGAGACCTCATCACTCTCTACAACTCCCTGAAAGGAGGCTGAAGCCAGGTGGGGGTTGGTCTCTTTTCCCAGGCAACTATCAGCAAGACAAGAGGGCATGGTCTCAAGTTGTGCCAGGGGAGGTTTAGGTTAGATATTAGAAAGAATTTCTTTACAGAGAGAGTGATGAGACATTGGAATGGGCTGCCCAGGGAAGTGGTGGATTCTCCGTCCGTGGAGATTTTTAAAAAGAGACTGGATGTGGCACTTAGTGCCATGGTCTAGTAACTGCAGCAGTGTTGGATCAAGGGTTGGACTTGATGATCTTGGAGGTCCCTTCCAACCCAGCTGATTCTATGATTCTGTGATTCTCTTGATATACACATCTTATGAAGAAGAGCAGGTGAATATGCTACCTAAAAATATGAGTTATCAGGTATCAAATCAAATGACAAAATAGTCTACAGGGCAGTAGTTTTTTGAGGTAGCCAGTCAACATCGAGGCTTCTCTTTCAACAAGTTGAAAGCTGAGATGTGTCAGAGCACTTCTGAATTAATTGGAATTTTGCGTTTGATTTACCCAAAGTCCCTTTAAAATCAGAAATAAAATAGCATTTGTTTCTTTAAAACTGCTGAAGGGAAGGTGTCAAGCTGAAATATTGCCAACTTTCATTGTATTTAGTGAAGAACATAAAGAAAGGATGCACAATCACTGAGGGAAATTATAGTATCTATCTAAAGCCTTTCATCTCTACACCTGGTCTGATCAGGTATACATGAACCTGTATCAATGCCATTGTGCTTGTTCTTCCTGAAATGAGCTAGGTGGCTTTTCCTTGTTTGTAAGACAGAAGCATGGGAGAATGCTTAGAATAAGAGTTGTCCATCATAACTTATACTGGTAACATCTTCATTGAGCCCTGGTGGGAAATCCCTTCAATCCATTGCGGAAATCCTGTTGGCTTCAGGGAGAGCCCCAGACATTGCTGGTTTCCCAGATGCAGCTGCCAAATACAGCTAGCAGAAAGCTATAATTTAGAATTTCCTCTCTAGGGTTTCTTGGTAGAGAATCCAAATTCAGAGTGTGGTTTAGGGAACCCACATTCTCCCCAGGGAGATAAAACAAACACACCCAATAGTCAAAAAATAATCTGTTCTCGTAGTATTTCTATCTTGTTTTCAAACCAGCTGGGATTTCCACTCTGTGAAACTTGGATCCATATGCAAACGACTGTGTATACTACTCTGACCCTAATTTTACTTTCAAACTTTAGAATTTTGTCCACCTCAGGGAATAATGCAAAATGAAATCAGGGTGAACCTGGAGAAATAAACAAATTTGTGCAACACATTTGACTTCACAGTTAGGCATTCTTGCTGCTAAAGTCAGTCAACAAGTCATTCATGGTTTTCATGGGAATTTTTGCTTCTTGGTGTGAAGCTGAATAGATGCAAATATTTTTTCCTTCCCAGAAACAGAAGTTATGTGGGCATGACTTGACTTGACAGCAAAAATAGTGCTGACCCAGCTATACCACTGGGGTCTAATGGGGTAAAATTTTAATTCACTAAACCACCATGTCAGCCTAGCCTTTTCCTTTCCAGCTGTTGTGAAGATAGAACTACTCTTCTAATTTCTTATGCCAGCCTGGTCAATGTGTCCTTTGTATGAATGTAGTGGACTCCAAGGCAGACTGGTACATATTTTGTTGTCGCCGTCTTCAGATTAGTTAAAAAAATGGAATTTGATGTCTTTTTTCTTTTGTCTTGATGCTATACAGCGTGTCAGTGTAGATTCTGACTTTCTTGCTGTAGGATGCAGGTGGATCTTTTACAGGTAAGCATAATAACTGTCTTTTCAAAACAAAATAGAGAGTATTGCCAGTGCTGTTTGTTAGTACAGGAGTAGCAGCAATATATTACTAGAGCCATGATAGTTGCAGATATGAGAGGGTACTTCCCCAAGTGCTTTGGAAGCTTTGGAAGGGCTTTGGAAGTAGGTCCTCTACCTACATCACACAAATTAATCTTTTCCTGCAATGCTTACTCGTGTTTGTTAGTAACCTTACTGAAAATGTCTACATAAATTCCTCTCTGTCTAGGATTTTAGTTTACTCCCTTCCTTAGGTTCCTGAAACTAATTAGGACTTAAATAATTATTAAATAAGGAAACTCTTTACTTCCCCCTCCACTTGCAAATCTGGAAACAGAGTGGAAACAGATTTGGCTCAGTGTAATCTGTAATATTACTTACTTTCATTATCCTTTTTTTCCCCTTGAAATCTAGTTCCCTAGGGCTTACAAATCTGGAGCAAATTGTCTGATGATATTTTTCAATTATTTTTTATGGAAATGGGTGCAAACTGATCCATGTAACTGAGTAAATTTTAAAATAAGTCTTCTATGACATGCAAAGACCTGTTTTGTCTTCACAAAATTAGCTTGTTCTTGTAAATAGGCAATACTTAAGAGAACACGAAGAATTTTAGTATTTAGTATTATAATGTAGTGTTGTAAGGTCATAGCATCAGAATGCTGCTTGACTTTACTCCAGATGTTGCTACAAAAAACCCTCAAACTGATTTTTTGGCAGATGATTGAAAATAAAATATTGACCAAGACAGGTAAGTACTTTTGAAAATGCAAGTCTCTGTTATAAACCTCTCATCTACGTGCAAAGTCTCTTTGAAGTTATTTGGTACAGCAGAGGAAAATTTGTGCCCCTATTAAGGGTAGTTTCTCTAAAGGAGCTCAACTGTAATACCAGCCACCAGAAAATGCCACATGGGAGACAGATGATGGAAATTCGGAACTGCTCTGATCAGACACTGGTTACAGAGGAAATAAATCACATGTCATACACAGACATAAGAAACTGATCTTCACAGCTCCCGCTACCAACTAATCTCTGATTTAAATGAACTGCGTTGCATATATCACCGTAGAAATTTTATTTTGACAAAAACAGAACACAAGTGGAAAGTTCAGACTGAAGCTTAAAACAAGACAGTTGTATAGGATGCTAGGAATCTAGAACACTATTTAGCCCATTTTTCACTGGGTTTTTTTAACTGTATGAAACCTATAGAGCACCCTGTGAGGCACTTCTGGGACTGACACTATCATCAGTTTCCCTGTTTCCAGTCTTCACTTAAGGCTCTGACAGATGCCTTGCACTGAATAAACCTGTTTCCCCTTCTGTGTCCCCCCACCAGCCATCCACTGGACCTTTCTAGAGCTTATCTAATCTGCTGCAAACTTGCCATGCCTCCTGAGTGCTTGTGCCTGGGCTGTTCCAGAGCGAACAAGGCTTGAACTAGGGCTGAGACGCACTTCAACGTCCTAATTTAAACCATTACCTATAGTCATCAGCAGATGGTGACCACTCTCATGAAAGAAAGATGATTTGTCTTCTTTGGTCTCTTGAAGTCATGACTGCGCTTGGATGAGGCCGGAGCCTGAAGCTTTTTTTTTGCTGACTGAATGGGTGAGGAAGTCTGTTGCGGTGCAAGGTTCATGAGGTTCCCTAGTCAATTAAGTTAGATCATGATTCAGAAATGTGCTTAGGTATTTTCTCTACTTTGAGCACCTGATGTTCAAAATGAACTTTCACACTGAAACCAGGCATAATCTCCAGTGTGTTCGTGAATCAGCAACATGGTTGTTGCTGCAGCCAGAAAATGTGAGCTCTGTGCCTTTCTCTGCTATTGATTTTTGAACGGTTGTGCATGAATCAGTCAATATTTATCACTCTCTCTACTCTCTGAGACTCATTTAGTTATTTGTGAACTTCCTTGAGCTCCTTGGATGAAACTCTATGCAAGGACAAACAGACCAAAAGACAGTATCATGACATAATTCAGTGAAAGGAACTGAAAGTGATTCCTTCTACCACTCAGTTATTCGTGAACTTCCTTGAGTTCCCAAGGTGAAAGTCTATGCAAGGACAAATCAAAATGCAGTATGGTGATATAATTCAGTGAAAGGGACATATTCTTTCAGCTTACCTTTGCCTCACAAGATCATCATTATATTTTTTCTTTCCTTTGGAAACCAAACTTTTGCTAATGACAGTGAGACTTCAAAGTGCTTTTTGCAATAATGCTTTTGAAATATCTTTTAGCAATAAAAATAATAAAGTTGATGTTCTGCTAAAAGGACTAATTTCAGCAGATGATCTTCATGTTTGTAACGTCAGAATAAAACAGATGAACCGAAGTCCTCTTTCTTCTTACTAAAATATATGTGACATTGTGATTATATGAATCTTCTTTCTTCTCTGCTGATATACATGTGATACAGATGTCCATCTCAATTTATTGGATAAGAATTTGCCTGCTCAGTTTCCACTAGCATAAGGAATTCCATGTATTTATTTGGCAGTACAGATTTTGGTCTGTGTCAACACTGCTGATGCATTTTGAGAGAAAAAAAGTGGATAAAAGACATTGTCTTTCTATTTAAACTTGGACCACATTCTGTCTCGCATCAAATGACAAAGCTAATTATATTTCACAGGATTGCTGAGCCCAATATGACAAAATGACCTTTGAGAAAAAACTGAATATAGACAAATGCTCAAGGATAAAGACAACATTATTCTATTATCTACTTTATCAAAAAGCAAATTCTTACTGTGGTTCTTTTCCTTTCTTTCTCTGTAGATTTTTTTTCACACATTTTCAGAATTATGGGATGTAATCCAAATGGGTAACTTGTTCACTCCTCATACTCCTTATGAGTGGGAGCTTTCTGGAGGCTAACTTTTACATTATCTTTGCTTGAGATTTGGAGGACAAAGGGCAGCTATTGAGAGACATGGAAATTTAAGTTGCCAAAAAGCAGGCATTGCAGGGCCCAGGTGCCCTATTATAGGTGTTATTAATTTACTCTGCAGTATTTGTGATTTTATTTACATGCTTTTTATTTACACTCTTTAGTGCATTGACCCTGCTGCTCTTTTTCCTAGAGTTTCTCCATTCCTCTCTCCTGCTGTCCCTGGCAGCCAGAACACCCTTTTACAGTGATCACCAACCCCATGAGCCTTCATTTCCTTCTCTAAAACACACAAATGTTACCAGGTACCAGTACCAGCTCCAGTGTACTAACCTAAACTGAACAATCCTGCCTTCTTCTTTAGACACCTCCACCCTCAGGAAAACATGACTTCTCTACTGCAATGCTAGGCAAGTTCTTGCAGTTGGTGGCTCTCTTGGTCTGGTTAGAAGAATACCTTGAGGTACAGGGTAACCTTAGGCTATCTGTATCAGCTCAAATACACCACTGGCACATAGCACTATGTAATAAAAGTAACACCAGCCCACAAAAATCAGGAACTATTATGGTGTTACAATCTTTTCAAGCTGCAGGTTACAAAAGTAAAGTGTTTAAGAAATTGTGAGTCATATTGAAGGAAGAGGAATAAGTCAAGTTGAACTGATTTTTAACATGTATGGAGAAAATATATAAAAAATGAATATAAGTTCATCCAGCTCCTCAAAGCTGAGTACAGATTGCATATACATTGCTTGCCCTGATTGAGTCATTGAGATACTTTGTCTGCCTCAAGTTCTTTCTTTTTCTTTCTCTGAGGTGTGTGAATAGCCAGATATTTAGACAAATAAAAACAGATCAATCCTTTACAGACTTCTGGATAAGAAGAACATATCAGGACTGCACAGGAACTGTCTGACTAGAGATGCTGTCACTTACATATAACTCCTAAAAAAGATCTGCCATGTCCCTGCTGAAGCCACCAAGAAGACTGAGGTAAATATTGTCACCTCCTGTTTTAAGCAAACTCTGTCATGGCTAGGCTTCGTGAACCAAGATTTGGGAAAGGCTCTATCCACATTTGTTACAAGTATGCTGGTGGCTAATAAGGCCAATATGAGATAGACATGTCCGATTGCAAAAGGCACAGCAGAAAGACTCCTTAGGTGGTACATTCAGCAAGATACGATTCTTTCTGCATTGTCTTTTCTCCTCAAGGGTGATCCTGTGTGCGTTCTCAAAGGCATCAGCAGCGTTATAGATGGTGTGTCTCCAGCCCTCCCGATTTGAGGCCAGAGTAGACCAGTTATGTTGATCAATATGGTCAAGGCTGAGATGTTGTTTCAGGGAGTCCTTGTATCTTCTCTTCGGGGTTCCTCTCTTGCGGCAGCCGGTGGCAAGTTCACCATAAAGCAAGATCTTATTGAGGCAGTGGTCCTTCATCCTGGAGACATGCCCTACCCAACGCAGCTGTGTTCTCAGCAACATGGCCTCAATGCTTGTGACTGCTGCTTGTTCTAGAACAGATGTATTGGTCACATAATCTGACCAGTGGATGTTTAGGATTGTATGGAGACAGCGTTGATGGAAGTGTTCTAAGAGTCACAGGTGGTGGCGGTAGATGACCCATGATTTGAAACCATATAAAAGAGTAGACAGCACAATGGCTCTGTAAACACTGATCTTTGTGCTTTTCTTCAGGTGTTTATTTCACCAAACTCTTTTATGGAGCTTTCCAAAGGCACTATATGCCTTTGCTAACCTGTTGTCTATCTCTCCATCAATCTTACCATCCGAGGAGATGATGCTACCTAGGTAATTAAACTGCTGGACTGATTTGAGCTCTGACTGGCCAATGGTGATATGGGGCTGATGGAAGACTTCCTGAGGTACCAGTTGAGTGAGAACTTCTGTCTTCCTTAAGCTGACTTCCAGCCCAAAGAGCTCAGCAGTGTCTGCAAAGCAGGATGTTAAACGCTGCAGAGCTGCTTCTGTGTGGGCAACGAGGGCAGCGTCATCAGCATAAAGCGGCTCTTGGACAAGATGATTTGTCTTAGTGTGGGCCTTCAGTTGTCTTACGTTGAAAAGGCTTCCATCAGTACGAATGTAGATACCGTCCTGATCCTCAAGGTCTGCCATGGCCCTTTGGAGAATCATGCTGAAAAAGATTGTAAATAGAAGCAAACTCTGTACCACAGTTAAAGCCACAAAAGCAATACATCACAGACAAAGTGAAATCAAAATCTCAATAGATTTGGAAGGTTTTAATATCACTTATTGGCCAGCTACCAGAAGACTAAAGAGTTAAATGGGGAAGATAAATAAGTGGGAAATCCATAAAGATAATTAACCAATGATAGCTAAAGATTCCCAAAATATTCAGAGGCTCCATTTAGTTCACAATATAAACTCTTAATAACTTGGTTATTTGGCTATAACTACCTTTTGAAGTCCAAATTCCTCAATTTAATTTTTTTTATTTTGAAATCAGTGAGAGATCATTCACTGATTTTCTATACAAAACACTCTTTTGTGTCATCAGAGACTACTATGAAATATCCTTACTTCAGCATTTGAAATACTGATGTATGCACTATCCCAAATTGTGACAGCAAATGTCACAATCACTACTTACAGTTTTGGCTAAGTTTCAGCGGATTTTGGCAAATACCAAGACCAACATGGGATATCTGAGATTAGCACCAAATGTGGCTTAGTTAATTTAAAGGGATCCAAATAAGGCCATTGATCTTCAGAAACAGTAGTTGCTTAGTATTTTAACAAGGGTCTGTATACCCAGGATAGTCTTGACAGGAATCTAGATACCCCAAGGACTCTACATAGAAGTTGCCATAAACCACACATGATATTTCAAAACTGCCTGTACAAGCACAAGAACACTGAATGTTTAAATGGACTATGGGAAAATTTAATGTAGTGGTATATATTTGGGGAAGACTTATCTGAGTTTCAGCAGATTTCATCTTATTTCTGTTAGATCAGTCAGTTAAATACATCAACAAGAAGTCACTCAAAGGTTCCAAATATCTATAAAGACTCCATAGGTTCACTTATAAACAAATCTTCTGAAGTAGAATTTTAAAAGGTAATAAAAAAAATAAGGAAAGAACTGAAGAGGGTAAAAGAAATAAAATGCTATTGTTCTGCTATAAAAAGAAAGGATAAATTAAACTCAAAATCCCACTAGCTCCACGGACACATTCCTGTACTTTTGGTTTTTTTTAGAGAGGCTTGTGAAAAATAGCCCCAAATTACAGCCATTAGAGACTTTGGTTTACTTGGCAGAGGAAGACAGTATTACTTAAACAGGCAGCTTTCTCTTTGTTTTGTTTTGGTTTGGTTTTTTTTGTTCCATTTTGTGTTTATTGTTATTGTTGCTGTTGTTCATCTGCACTTTTTGTTCCTGCAGCTACAATGTTAGGAAGAGCTACCTGTTGTAAATGGCATTCATGGAAAAAACATGTAGTCAGAAAGAGCTGGGATTGCATTACCTCTTTTTGTTTCTGAAATATTTTGTATAGAAAAATAAATACTAAGAGTAAAATGCCCACTTGAGCCTTATCAATTTTGTAAACATTTTCAAATGCAGTGCTAAGAATTGTTTACACAAGTTGTGCCAGCTGCTTAATAGATAAGACGGTTAAAGACTTTACCTTTCTTCACACAGAAGCAGCAGAGAAGAAAAGATATAGAGGAGGAACTTGCAATTAGGAGTAACATAATAGATCAACTAAAGACCATCTGAAAAATTTACCTGCCAATGGACAAACTGCTGATGAAGATTTCAGGATGTTTAGCACCTAACACCCAACACTACACTATGTTTACAGAATTCATGGACTTAAGGAAAAATTGTCTGGCATCAATACTTTCTGCTTGGCCTGCGTCACTTAAAGCTATGAACTTACATTTCCAGAATTGTTTGTTCACCTGAAGTTAGATAAATTCATTAATCAGCCATGAGAGGACTTCCCTTGAGAAGTTAATAAGATATCTCTAATTTACATTGGTCATGTTTTAATTCTGCTTATGGGGTTGAATCCTCTTACACCTTGTATTAATGATATTGAGGTTTGTGCTTCTTGACTTAAAATTGTATGGTCAACTAAGTGAAGTTCATATTTGGAATTTTAATAAAAGCTACTATTTGATGACTTATCAGGAAGTGAGAATATTTTTCACATATATGATGTTTTCCCTTAAATGAGTCATCTCAGTTTAACCCACAGATTTAGGTTTGGTTTCACAAAGTACTTACACACAAGTATAGCTTTAAAGGTATGACTAGTGATACTGTTTCAAAAATAACTCCATCTGGCATGCCCCCAAATTTACAAATGCTGAGAGACCTTGTTGAATCAGCAACTTCAGCAAAACTAGCAGACTTGTGTTGCTCTGGATCACATTTAGTTTTCTTTTCTTTTTTTCTTTTTTAAGCATAGGTCTTCAAAACAAGAAAATTAGTGGGAAAACTCCATGATTCAACTGACAGGAAACAGAGGGCCTAGTCATAAACAGCCAAATATATGGTACTGTGAAACTCTGTCTATTAGTAGATAATTAAAGAGATAGAAAAAACCTCAAGCCTCACCAGTCAAGTGGTACATTTCTAAACCTATTTTGTTCAAAAACATTAAACAGCCTTAACTACAGATTGAGATACCAAACATATAACAGTGCAATAAAACCAGAGCAATCGATCACAATAAAGGTAGAATTTTGTCAAAAAATAGTAAAATTTTGCTATATAGAAGAATTTTTCAGTACAATGACACTGAATGGAAAGGGAGTCACGAAGCCTTTGGGATATGTGTTTTATTTGTCCATTGAATTTGGCTCCTTTCAGAACATAAACAAAGGATGCACAGTGCTGCCTGCGTCTCTTCTGCTTTTTCAGGGAAAAAGGTTTCTGTTGATTGCTTTCATGTGCAGTATATATGTTCACCTTTTTAAGAAGAGGTTTGTGTTTCGACGCACCCACTGCAGAGGAAATTGCCAGGGTTCCAGAGGAGGCAGGCTTCATACAAACCTGCTGTAGGCAGTGAATTAAGAATCTATTCATGTTAGTGTCTATTAGGCCTTTATAGGGCAAATCCTAACCATGCAAAGGGTCAGTGACTGGAGAAGCTGCTCCTGGCCTCCATATCCACAACTGACCCTGGAAAGCTAATGGGAATCCTGCAAGGAAATATGCTCTTTCCACTTCTAGTGTTTAAATCTGGTAGTATCTTTTTGATCATGGTTAAAATTACCTCTGATTTGGTCCCAAGGGAACTGAAGGTGTTCACCTTTGAGATATCTGCTCACTCTTTCCATTTGCAGTCATGGAGGACAGAATAAACAACACAAGAGCGTAGAGGAACACCAGCTTCACTTTCTTCTTACACAAATTTTTATCAAAATCTCTTTAGTTCTCCCTTGAAACCATCAGAAAATGTCCCAAATTGAGCTGTAAATTAAAGAGAAGTATTTCAAGAACACTGGAAGGTCTTAAGTGAACAAATTTTGCTAATTGTTGACAGAAATTTTGTATATAAACCAGTGGAGGAGGAATTCATTCCACTCCCTTCCAAACAACACTTTTGCAAGCTGGTGATCTCTCCCCTTGACTTCAGAAAGAGAGGGGAGCCATGAAGAAAGGCTGACCATAGGTGAGATCAGTCTTTCTCTTGGACTTCTTTTGAATACTGACGTTCAGATGCTCACATAGGATTTGGTAATAAAATGATCATCTCCCAGTGGCTGGACCAATTCCCCTCTGCTTCCTTGAAATGGTATGTCATTTTGGGAAAAACATAAGCAGAGGCCTTTACAAATAATTGTCTGTACATTGCAGGGCTGTGGTGCTTTGGCAAGGCTGTGTAACGAAAACAGCTTTGATGTGAACCTGTGACAAAGGCTCCCACTGTGCTCATCACACCATATCTTTCTGTGCTTTACTCGGTTAGGACTTTTGGTCTCTACATCTTCCCATGACCATGAAAAATATATAGTTTCATAAGCTGAACCTAAATCACAATAAAAAAGTAGGTTCCAAACTAGTATGTTGCAAATAGCTCTGTCTGTGTGTGAGGGATGAAAAACTGAGAGCCAAATTCGGATTCTTGTAGTGCTATTTCTCTTTCTAGGAGCATGTGAGAGGTGCCAGACTTCCAACAAAACACTAAATACCTAAAAGCAACAACCCCACTCATCTAGTGGTTGGGTTTGAAGAACAGACATCAGCTCATTTTCTGGTTTCTGACATCATCTTGTACACACAGAAAGCCAAAGACTCTAAATAATTTTGTGGCCTCAGGCATCAACAACAAACAACGTATATTTGATGTATTGGCCTAATTTCTGTCCACTGAATCTGCTGCTTTAAAGCTGCTTCCATGACTTTTGATTTTTTTTTTTGGTTATGTTCAAATTTTCATATGCCCTGGCATCTTTTTTTGTACCTTTCTCAAGTTTTCCAGCTTCATGTATAGGATGCCATTACTGAGGAAGAGGTGAACAAAGTTCTCTTTTAGTAAAAGATGACTATAGGCATGATTCTCGCAGAAACTTGCAATTCCAGTCTGGTGAATTCCTTGTTTGTAGCTACACTTTCTAATTAAATTATCAAATTTTGAGGAAAAAATCCTGAAAGCAAAGGAAAGGAAACATAACTATCCTTGGAGTGGAGACAAAGAATACTTACAGAATGCAGTTTCCAAAAGTTTTTGTTAGACTTCTGCTATGAAGATTACCGTCCAGAAGGGAGGCTGTAAACTTTTTTTTGAAAATCAGTATGTTTAAAGAAGGACTATTGTCATATAGTTGCTTTAACTTTTCTCATATGATTTATAAGGTCTTCCAACACTTGTGGTACCAACATTTGTTTGTGATTTTATTGCTTTCAGAGCAGTCACTAATTCAAAGGACAGACCTACTATTTGGTCTCTGAAAGCTATATTTTCAGGGGATTAAATGACCTCTTTTTCCTCTCCATTCCTCATTCCTTCTTTTCCCTGGGGCTTCATTGTGCACCCCAGGTTCAACACAACCAATGAGTAAGCGCTACAGAAGCAAGAGTAATATACAGTCTAAGGAAGCATTATACATAATGGAGTAATTTATTAAAGGAATGAGCTTGTGGTGAATGTACAGGAAATATTTCAATGCTGCTCCTTGATGGAGGAATGACAGGTATACACTTCTCAGCAATGACGATAAAAAAGCTGTAATTTTCAAAGCAAATTGTTGAGTGTGATTTACCATTTCATTTTCAATCTGTGATTTAAAATAGCGGTACTTTGCCAGTACCAACAGCACTTGCTGAAAGGGCAAGGGCCACAAGAGGCATGTGCTTTCTCCTCAGACTGCACAGACAACACGTGAGGGAAGCTGGCCACATACAGGCTATAAGCCACGAAATCTAGAAAGCTTTGGGAGAACTAGCTGAGCCAGTCCTTTAAGAGATATTGCTAGGGCTAGACTGGGGAGGTGAAACCTATAACTATAAACGGGCCCTGGAAGCAAATCGAAATCCTGTAGGGCAAAGCAGGGAGCTGAACTGAGATGCCCCACAGCCTGGGTGAGGTTGCGGCTCACCCAGTTGGTGGATGAAGCCCCAATGTTTTCACCTAACTGGTTTGATCAGAGCTACTCTGAATATGCCTATTAATTCAGAATCCCCACGTGCCAAAGGAAAGTGAACAAAGTTAGCACCTGAACCCAGAAAAGCTTTTGGTCAAAAGATAGTCATTGCTCTGTAGAGCTTAGCCAAGCGTAGACTGAGGGCCTGGGCATATGTGTGACAAGACAGCTGTGGTAGTAGTTAAACAGTCATGCTTTATGATACTATTGCTCTCCCTCCTACCCCTGCTCTGTTTCTTCCAGCAGATCCTCTGCCACAGATCCTACCTCTGCAAGAAGTATGTGGAATTATTTTTGGAAGCTCCTCAGGTGCTCCAATGGACAGTTGGAGATGAGGCTATTAGCAGCTGCAGGAGGGTTGTTGGGACTTTGAACCCAAAGGTACCCTTAAATTCCCTTAATTTGAAAACATTTAAGCATGTTCTTCTCACTAAATTTATCAGAATTAGTCTCATGCCTAATCATAAAGCACTTCAGGATCAGAGTCTTTCTTAGTCTTGCATGAGCTGGGCTATGACAGAGCAAGGCTTTGAACCTCTTTCTTTTGAAACTGTGTTGTGCTGTCTTAACCACAAGACCACAGGTATTTTGTGAGACTGCTTACTAATGTTTGCAGCGTGTTTTAAGATCTGAAGATTTGAGAATTCTATAAAAGATACTACAACAGTAGCTTGATTTTCAGCTTTCTAGAGAAACTGTTGCTCAAGTTTACTGGGGTCTTTCATTCCTGATTAGCTGGATTCTCTTAATTACAGTAACCAACTGTGATACTGCTGCCAATTCTACTTAAAAGTTTTAAATACATGATAACTAAAATAAATAAATAAATAAAAATGAAACCTTCTGTTCAGATTTCAGGTATTATATTTAAAGCTAAGCGGATATTCAAATTAATTGTTTATTTCCTATTACTCTTTTTATCTTCCAAAAAATAGTTTCTATTTCAAGTAAAGCTCTAGCAACTAGAGCTATTACATCTTTCTTACATTTCAGAGTGCACAGACAAATTTAGGCTATTAAGAAAAAAGGTCAGATTCAAATATTTGTGTACCTAGCATCCTTGAAAAAGAAGAAGCAAGAGGAAGACTGCAAAAGGGAGTAAGAAATTCTATCTTCTTGTTAAGGCCACATAGCTTTTAAAGAAAAATGTTTCTAGTTCGTAGTTCCACTGCTGCATGCGCACATTCAGCCAGCCTGGCTTTAAGTCCCTTTGGCTATTGCTTCCTCATGTCTCAAGATTAAAGTAAGAGGGGGAGGAAGAGTTAGTGTGATTTAGGCAGAACATAGGCTTCTTGAATCAGGGTCTTTAAATAGTATATACAAAGAAGTATCAGTGTGCTCTGTGTAGGAATAACTCTGGTTTTCCTTCTGTAAATCCATAGCTCTTAGAACTTATTTTGAGCAAGTTTCCAGGTGAATGTGGAATAGGCTGTGAGGATGCCACTACTGACATATGAGAGACAGCCTTGCCTGCCTTGGCCCACATGTAGCCCTTCAGCAGGACGAGGAGGAAGTTTCCACCATCCTTGTGTCACTTCAGGAATGGTAAGGACATCCCATCTGCTCTGGTGCCCCTTCTCCTCCTGTACCACCGGCTGTCGCAGCTTCTCTCCTCACTCTTCCTCAGCCTGGAGTAGTGTGGTGCTTGAATGGTGCTTCAGCCTCTTCCTCTACTCCTGAACCAGGAACTTGGCTCTGCCATGTCTACTTCACCTGGACTGTACCACATCTCTCTCTCCACCCTTCTAGGTATCAGGCAACAATGGGTCTGATTCTGTTTCTGTGTCCTTCTGTGATCTGGGACATAGCTCTGGTGGGTGGTAGTAAGTCTGGCAACAGGCAGATTGTGATTCAGCAGCCACAGGACACAAGTAGTAACTGATGTGGAGAGAACTCAGTCCAAACTCACTAAACTCTAAACTATTCAAGGAATTTTAGTATGTTCTCACTGCATCAGCAGTGCTAGATCAACCATAGTCTCTCACCCTCATGCTAGTTTAAAATTTGAATACCATCCTTGTTGTCCACTTCGGTTAATTTGTCAAGAATGTGACCATCTATCTGTCAAGCAATATTTGGATCTAAGCTGGTGAGCTGGTGGCACACAGATTTGGTACTGAAAACTATGAACTATGGCCTAAGAGGCAGGGTGAACCAGACTATGTGTGCCTGTGATAGATGACAGCTGGACAAACATCTGCAGCTGGTGGGGCAGGTGCTGCTCCTGCTAATTTTGCAAAGTGCTTTCCCTGCTCTACTAGCATAAACTTCTCCTTGCTAGTGCTAAACTCACAGCAGTTGTTTGGGAGTGTAAATCTTCTGTACCTGACCAAACTGTTCAGGACAAATCTTTCCTCTTGCGTGTCATTTGGACAGCGAAATTAGGACCAGGTAAAATCATTTCTCTTTTTCTCTGTACCCAAATATTGTCATTTGAGTTTAAGTTTCACTTTATACATTGATATAGGTGAGTTTTGTAATTTTACACAAATCACTTCTGTGCTTTGCTTGCCTTAGAGTCAGATAGTTTCTTAGCCAGGTAAAGGGACCTGAGGCAGGTCAAAATAAATTTATAACCTAATTTCTATTAATTATAAAATACATTTTTAATTCGTTTATATTTCGCAAAACAGGTTTGCGATCCTCTTCTAAAACATGCTACCTTAGCACAAGGTGCAGTAGAGGAAATGATTTCTGTGCAGTGACTGGAGATTCACTTAATAAAATCACGTAGTGGATTAAAAGCAAAAATATATGGCAATTCAGGTCCTATTTCTTAATTCTTAAAGGAAGAAAATATACTCCTTAAAGTTTATAGGATTTTGCTTTGAGGAAAAACTTCAGGAGAAGACCTTTCTCCTTTCTCAGTTTAGCAAAGTGTGATCAATGTACATATATACAAACATATATGTAGACACACACATATATATATACACACTAATAGCAGCAGGCAGTGGCAACTTTCACCCAACTAGGAACTTTTTGTAGGTTGTTTTAAAACTGAATGGAAGAAAACAGGGACAATTCAAGTACAGGATTCAATACAGCTCTATTCTTAGGAAACAAGTAGTGCAGGAACCTTATTATGGGGAAAAATAATAAATATACAATAAATCTGATAGAGATATTATAAATAGAGCAATATATGTAGGTCTTCTTAACATAACTTTGGTTACTGATAAACCAGCCATAACCATAGCCCTCTTTATTCGATATGTGTTGTATTATGGCCAGCTGTAGATACACATAAAGTTAAATGAATTTAGCTAAGTCATTAGAACCACTTTGCATCTGACTCTTTGCATCTGTCTCTTCATCTATTTTTTTCTTACTCCTTTCTACCTAAAAATATTCCAGGGCTTAGAAGTATTTTCAGTAACTTGAGCTGGTAATTTATTTTTATTGTTAGAGCTATTTCAGTTATTTTAAAAGGATATATTGGGCAAATAAAAATAGAGTATTTGTCACCAATGTAAGATTATTAACCTTTGTCTGGTGAAGAGATGAAAATACAGAGATTAAAATATTTGATCCAGGTCACCAAGGGAACAAGCACAAACCCTGGGGCCTGAATTTATACCTTTCTCATGTTTCCTTTTCTTGGCAAGCAGTATTTCATTCAGGGCAAGACTTTTTATACACTTAGTCCGATTTGAAATTACTATTTTTGTTTTACTGAAGGGGAAATTTAATTGTTTTATCAAAATCATCCTGAATTCATTAGAGTATTACATCAAATGACACTACACCTTGGTCAGTCTGTTTTCTCTAGCACACAGTTGGAAGCCATGGCCAGTACACTGTTTTTCCAAAGTAAGTGCTCAAGCCCAGAAGACCCCCCCTCAGCTATTCTCCTTACCCAATCCGCTGAAAAATACTCCCTTTGAATACATTGTATTCAAAATAGGACTGGGCAGACCTATTTCTCTCATCAGGCTACATCAAGATCTCCCACGCTGTCACATATAGAAGAGATCCATCACTAACAATACCAGTATCAAGGAGAGAAGTAGGGTGTTGATTCTTGTGCAACAAAAGTTTTCCATTAGTGTGAATTTTTTTAATTACGTGCTGATAGAACCAAACCCTGTTCTGAACCTGACTCACTCTGACTCAGTTAAGTTACCTGTTGCAATTTCCAAGAGAACTTTAATACTCACTGACCTTACCAGGAAGCTTTCAGTTAGTTATGTAGGGTAAAATTCTCTTGTCTAAAAAGTCCTACTGATTTCTGTGCCCTGTGTGTGATTAAGGTAATGCTTGGAAAGTCATATGTAAATCTTAAATTCTTTTGTAATGAAAATAGTCTGATGGACTCTGAAGAATTACTAGCTACAAAAGGTCAGGGATGATGGCCTAACTGCTCATCTGTGGATTGTCAATAGAAGTAAACGGTGGATTTTCTAGCATATATTGGCTTTTGTTCCTGATACTTTAAATTTGTCAATTTTTACAGCTTTCATCTGTGAATATTAAATAATAAATCTTAAGCCTTTCACGAATGATGTAATGAAAATGTAATGTAATGTAGCGTAAAACTTTCTTAGACCACGCTTTGCCAAACAGCATAATCATCTCTTCCACTCAAAAATATGAACTGCAATATGCTGACCCCTCTAAAAAAATTGATTCAGTAATAAAAATAACTTTTTGTGGCCCTGAACAGAAACCACACTTTTTGAACTTGGTATGCGACCTTTGGCTAAACACTTGTTTATTCATCCCTCTAGAGATGAGTAACAGCAGTTACCTCTCAGAGAAAGAGGCTTAAGACTCAAACCTGCATCCATGCAGGCAGGGAGCTCTGCAGCTGTGCAGTGCTGCTGCTGCCTGTGTAAATATGTACAATGCCATGGGACCTGAGCCATAGCTCTGGTGGGTGGTAGTAAGTCTGGCAACAGGCAGACTGCAATGAAGTAGCCAGGAGACACAAGCAGCAACGGATGTGAAGAGATAACCCAGTCCAAACTCACTAAACTGTAAACTGTTCAAGGAATTTTGGTGTGTTCGCTCTGTATCAGCAGGTCTTTGTGCTAGATCAACCACAGTCTCTCACCCTCAAGCTAGTTTAAAATTTGAATACCATCCTTGTTGTCCACTTTGGTTACTTTGTCAAGAATGTGACCACCTATCTATCAAGCAAAATTTGAATCTATGTGATGAGCTGGTGGTATTGAAAAGTATGGCCTAAGAGAAGGGGTCAACAAGACTGTGTTTAGATAAAACGGTAAATGCAGTGTTAAGCCAGACTAGAGTCAACCCAGCTGCTGAAACGAATCTAAGCCTTCCCAATGATTCAAATACACTTTTAAAATTTTTTTTCTTGAAAGGATAATTTATGCCAGCAGATTTTCTGTTATAAAGAATCACCTGACCTCCTTTTGTTAATCAGCCGCCAGGATAGAAACCTGAAGGTGACAAACACTGTGTAACTTCCTCTACCAGCCTGACAGGGTATGGCTGTGGATTTATGAACACTTTGTCATTCTGCTGGAGTGACGGGAGAGTGCAGGGTGCTGTGTCTGTGACTCTGAAACCATGATCCTGGTCCGTGGTGAGCTCTGTGTTGTCAGGCTGCCCATGCAAACTAGCCCGATAGCCCTTTGAAAACCTGTCCTGAAAGAGGAAATAAAGAGAAGGAAAAAAACAAAATAAGGAGTCAATAAACAATTGGTCTGAATCTCCTTCTCAAATCAAATCACTTTTACCACTACAAAATTGTAACAAAAGAAAAACTATGCACTTCTGGTGAGCTTGTAGTCTGGTCCTTGGCACAGCAATGAACTCCACATGAGGCTGCAAACAGGGAAAGGGAATGGACATCTTTCCTAATAGTTGATACTGGCTCAGAACTCATAGACTAACTCACAGAGCATCTAAAGACTTGCAAAGGAACAGTGTTATTTTTTGATTTGGCATTGCTAGAAATCAGACAGAGGGGTTTTTTTATTATTATTGCTTTTCTCGATGAGTATTTTTTTTTAACAAAAATACCTTATTCTATAAACGGAACTTCTAATTGCATCATGCCAATTGACTACTAGTTAATCTCATCTCAAATAAAGACAAGTTTGAGATGAAGAAATCATGAGAAAAATCAACTCAAAGGCAGTTGCAGTCTGGGTTTGGAAAAAGTAACACAGGTAAGCAATATAGCTACAAATCCCTCTGAGTAACCATTGACACACTGCCTTCCCCTGTCAGTCCCATTTTATGTGTCCAGAGCAGGCTGTAAAGCAGTTGGTATGGGAGGATATCATGTAATAAAAGAACAGAGAGTCACTGCAATGTTGCCTTGCTTAAAAAAAATAAATGGATTTGTCGTTTAGAAAATTACAAAAAATATTAAGAATTAATAATGGAATTGTTGGATTGGCAATTTGCTAGCAAGTGACCATCTCAGCATGCCTTACTCAGTAAATATGGTACTTATCTGATCCAAATCAGGCAGAGAGACTGGCTCAAGATGTGTGACAGAGAAGGATGACAGCAGATGACTGCTCCAAACACCAACGGTGAGAGACATTTGCTTTCCAACCTGCCATGTCGGGAAGCGGGGAAGCGTCTGTGTAGTTAAGACTGAAGCGTTGTTACATTAACCCTTGTGAAACCTCTAGCAGGGCACACAGCAAGGCCCATCTGTTTACTCAGGCCTCTAAGAGGGGGGAGAGTTGCTTTTCGGGTGTTCTTTAAGCATGAACGGCACACAATTCAATGAGGAATTAGGAAACTTCTGGTTGTTGCACCAATATTAAAGCTGTGAGGAATTGCATTTTAATCTTTCAAATAGGCAGAGAGGTTATCTGACAGGCTTTATACTTCACAAACTAAAAAGTAAATAAATAAATCAGCTAGAATGAGTTGACCTTATAATAAAGAACTAAAATTACACTTTCAATCACCATGTAACAAAAAGAATGAACAAATTATTATTTTTTAGATATACATGCAAAGAGATAATTTTTTTTAAACTACTAATTCCCAAAACTAGAGCTAGAATTAAAACTCTTCCTGATTCCGTGCAGGAGCCCACAGCAGTGTGTGTCAGAAGGCAGCTGTTTGTGCCATGGTGGGAAAGCTGGGCACTGCACCTCTGGGTGCTGCACAGCCATGCACAAAACTGACAGCCGCTGTCCCAAAGAGCTTACATTTCAAGTACATGACTAGGGATAACAGATGGATAGAGATGAGAAATGATGAAAACAATGTGATACTGGAAAGGCTGAAATCCCAGCTGCTTCCTCGGTCTCTAATATTGCCAAGTTAAAATTTCGCAGTCTTACTGTCACAGCAGAGTTTACTCTGTTTTTTCCCGCTGAGGAAGAGGAGCAGTGAGACCGTGCATGTTACAAAAGGGCTTCAGGCTGGAATTTGCTGCTGAACCAGAGTATTGTGGTAGACCCAATAAAAACTGGTTTCTCCACGTCTCCTCTCGCTGCTTTGTTAATGGAAAAGTGGTTGTAGGCAGAGTTACATGCTCAGTGGTACAGAACGGTGGAGGTTGGTGTGCTGGGTACACAGTTTGGAAGTCAGCCCTTTAACCTCTGAGCAGGGGCTAGCACTCAGTGGAGGCTTACATGGGCTTCAGGAGGCGGCCAGGACACAGTGACACATTTCCCTTGAGGAAAGCGAGCCTGAGATACAGCTGATGGCTTAATGCAGCTCCCAGCCAAGAGCAGCATGACAGAAGTAATCTCTTACGGTGAAACGGCCTCCACACCCAAAGACGCTTTTAAGAGAGGGATTCAGAAATAAAAACCCCAAATGCCAACACTGGGACAAGCGTGGTGGAAGGCAGTCTTCAGTTGCTGCTAAAATTGCCACAAGGCTGTGACTCAGAGCCACCACTGAGGCGGGGTGAAGGGCCCGGCCGCCGCTCCACCACACGGGTCTGCCGCCGCTCCCGGGGCAGGATGCCGGGAGACTCCCGAACCGCCGCTCCTCCGGACCTGTTGGAGCGGGAAGCCCACGAAGTTTCTCCTCGGCACTTTCCCAAGGAAAGAGCCGGCCCAGGGCTGGCGGGTCACAGCACTTGGGGGCGGAGCGGCAGCGGGGCGGGCCCGGCCCTGGCCGGCGGGAGGAGCCGCACCGGGGAGGGGGCGGCCCGGAGCGGCGCCGCCGGGATGGGAGAGTGGCAGGGGGCGAGTCCGCGGCCGGAGGAGGCTGGTTGCGGGTCTGTCGTGGGGGCTGCTGCTGGAGGGGCTGAGCCCGCCATGGAGCCGGTGACCAGGTGGAGCCCGAAGCAAGTGGTGGACTGGACTAAGGGTAAGAGGGCGCCGGCCCTGGGCGCCGGGGGAACTTTCCGGCGGTGGGCTC
This sequence comes from Corapipo altera, assembly GCF_003945725.1. Taxonomy (NCBI): domain Eukaryota; kingdom Metazoa; phylum Chordata; class Aves; order Passeriformes; family Pipridae; genus Corapipo; species Corapipo altera. Next base: position 26,336,418 of record NW_020884874.1, read on the forward strand.
GGGGGTGCCCCGGTGCCGCCGCGGCTGCTCTGCCCGGCGGGGCCAGCGGGGCCTTGGCCAGCGCTAGCCCCAGCCCCGGCCCCGGCTGCGCGGCCGCGCCCCCGGCTGAGCCCCGGGACTGCCCGGCGTGGCGCTCGGGAGTCGGCGACTTTCCGCGCCCTCCTGCCTTGGCTCCATACCTGTTCGTGCGCTTGTGCCTGCTTCGCCTTGTGGTTTTGTTGTTGTTTAGTTTTGGTTTTGTTTTTGACATGGGAAAAGGGGAAGGTTTTGAAGCGAGTTTTGCAGGGAGGATGGCTGACTCGAGGTACGCGTATGTACACTGGGGTCCTAACTCATGGCTCGGTCCCCTTCTCCTGTGCTTATGCTGGCCAGCCTGCTTGCATAGGCAGGGGGGAACTGTGCTCCTTCAGGCAGGTAAAATCGCGGAATCATAGAGGCGTTTAGGTCTGAAAAGCCCCACGTAAGTCAGCTTTCAGCTTCTCAAGCAAAACCCATTCACGGTTCGAAAAAACTTCAGGTTTGTAAGTTAAGCTGAAAGTTTCTAAAGTAGCTCAAGTAAGCAAGAACTCTTAATACTGTTTAACGGTGATGGGATTGAAACGCTAGACTCCCGCTCGGAGAGTTAAATAGCGGCCCCTTCGTCCGTCTGTCCGTCCGTCCGTCCTTCCCACCCCTCATCTCTCGCGTGTATGCTTGTGTCTCTCCCTCCCCCGCCTACTAAAACTTCCTCCTCTGCTTCGAGGTTTGTTCGCAGTGTTGACGTAGCTGCGAAAGCCTCAGCGAGACCGATGTGTGGAGCCTGCCCCCCCTTGCGTCCTGGCCCCGGAGTCTCTGGTGGGACGGAGGCAGCGGGGCCAGGGGTCCTCGCTCCTGCCGTGGGGATTTCGGCGGCGTTGGGTGTTATCGGGTCTCTCTTTGAAGGCAGGTTAATCCTCCTGCTGTCAGTGCTGGTTGGACCCTGCTAGTGCTTTCCGAATGCCGATTGGGGTATTGCTGTTGCAGTTCCCGCTCTACTGGGAATGAACCAAAAGGGAAATAAAGCTATGAATTAGGTGAGGGATTTATGACTTCTTAAGTGTACGTCTCCTTTTCTTGTAGGACTAGATTTAGCATGATCCTCTTACGTTACACAAAGTATTTTCACAGGCGTTGCTGGAGTTGAAGTTGATGAGAAGTTAGGAATGTTTTCAGAGGTGAAAGTTTCCTCGCATTAGAAGCGGCATTTACTTACAGCAGCCATTACTGTTCTGTCTCAGGACCATAATGCTGATTGGAGTGCATGCCTGTGGTCAGCACTTGGCAGTAGTGCGGCTCAAAACTGAGGCAAATTTGGAAAGCAGACTCATGTCTTCAGACAGGGAGAGATGGATACTCCCAGCCCTTCTGAGAACGTGCACATGTGCGTGAAGGAGCCGGTGCCAGTGAGGGACCTTCCAAGTAGCCTTTGTGAGGAGAGAATTCCACACAAACGTGCTGTGAAGTTATGCGTTAACATATCAATAACTTCCAGAGAAAGATCTCTCTCCTTTTTCCTTTATGCTTGGTATTGGTTTAAACGGGAGTGCATTGTTCCAATGTAATAAGCCTTTTGCTTTGGTATGTGCAATATTTATGTAAAGCTTTTCCCTCATTGTATTTTTTTCTCTTGGGTGCTGAAAGTTGGTTAGCTTGCCAGATCAAAGAGTAAACCTGCTAATCATTTTAAAAGCCTTTATTATATTTAAGCATGCTTGGCTTCCTTTCTTGCATAATTTGTTTTACTCACAGGTTCCTTGAACAGGTAACTCTTTAGCTGGACCCTAAATTAGTGTTATGGAGAATGATTTGAGGGCTGGCCCTAGTTGGGAGGTGGGTCTTCTGACTAATGGAAACACGTGTCCTTTGAAATGTAAAGAAATAAATTGAAGACCGCTGATGACTTTTGTTTGTGCTGTTGTTTTTCAGTTTCTGGGTAAGCTTGTGACCTCTTTGGTGCACAGAGTCATTTTATGTCACTCCCTGCATGGCAAGACTGTAATAAAGAAATGAGGTGTGGAAAGTTTTTCTTTATGGTTCTGCTTTCATCTCTGCACATTAAAATAGACACTTTAATAGCTAGCTAACAGCCTTATTAGCACAATGTTTCATAGTTTATTTTTCATCTGAAATAGCTTTTTACTATGTAGTTCACAACCACTGGATTTCATGTTTGACGAAGACCAATATTCTGTATTTTACCTTATGATTACTACATTTAATTCTGAAGGTGGTTGGAGGGGAGCTTATGCCATTTGCTTTCTGGCACATTTCATCTCTGAAGAGTGATACCGTGATCTTCACTGAACTGGTCAAACTCTAGGGTAAAGTGTTTGGCTGGTGATATCCACTACCAGTAGTTAGTGCTGTGGTACCATGGAGATCTTTTTTAGGGGCGTGACGTAAATAACTGTGGTGGGATATGCCAGCTCTCAGTAGGGAGATTGGTTTTGCAGATAATGATTCTTGCTTATCATACAATGGTAAAAAATATCTTGGAGAAATATAGAGAGTGGTGAAAATTAGTGGTCTCAATCTGTTTTAATGTTCATTGTGAAACTGAGAATATTTGTCTAGGACCTGTTTTTTCCCTTCCTTCCAAATCTTTTTACAGTCAAACTTTGATAAATTATTTTTTAATAACTTTTCCAAACCAGAAAAAGTATGGAAATTTCCCCCTGTTCATGAAACAAACCCCTGAAAGTAAAATCCTAAAGTAGGCTGTATAACTACTTCTGGGCAGCTTATTTGCTTTTGGTCAACTTACCTTTTTTTTTTCTTTCTTTTATTTAGTCATTTGGAACTAACTTTTTTTTAACAAGGTAATTCTTATTCTGATGAGTTTTGCTCTGTGATTTTGAGCTGTTCACTCCTTGGAAAATACTGTAAAAAGCATTTATGTAGAATTTAAAATAGAACCTATCAAAAGTTAGTAAGCAGCACATAAATATATATTTGTAGTCAGGTTTAAAATAAAAAGAGCTCTGTTCATTGTTACCAACAAGAACTGATACAAAACACAGTTGCTTGTTTTCTCTTGCTAACTCAGACTAGAGTGCTGCTATTTTTTGTGAACAAGGGTGTTTTTTCTGGCACAGTGCACTATATGGTCACTAGTGGGCTGTGCAACTGGTCTAGTTAAATTGAAGCTGCAGGGGAAGAGTTGTGCTTTTATTGGTAGCAATTTTCTTTGTACATGAAGGATTTATCAAGCTTTGACCAAGGATGTGATAACTTTTTAGCTACAACATCAATGTTTGAAAACTGTACCTGATTTTTTTTTTTTTTTTTTTAAGCACCACCTCAATTTCTGTCTGGAAGAAGTGATGATGTCATTTTAGGTTTCTCTTCCAGTGCAACAAATTCAGATAGTATTTTGAGGTCATATTTAGCCTTGAAAAGGTACGTATTTGCCTAGGATGCTGTGATGATTTACTTCTGACTCCGTTTATGCTCTTTAAACAATATTGTCTGCAGTGTTTTCCTGACTATATGAGAAGATGTGTTTGGGTCTTGATTTTTTTTTTGAGTTGGTGGTTCTTGTTGAGGTATAAGCTAACATCTGGATGGTGTTGCAGTTGACCTGTGGTCTTGCTTCTGTGCAGTCTAAGATGTCTGGGGACTCGAAGCCCTCACTTGTATCTTGCAGCACTCCCTTGAGTGCCCACAAGCCTGAATTCCTCTAGAGGTATTCCAGGAGTTATTCAGGTGGTTGTGGAGCAGGTGAGTGGCCATGGAAGTTGTAGGACATCTGTAGTACACTGCACAAAAGTGACTTAGTTTTACTGGTGCAGCAAGAATTTGAAGGAGACAGAGGGATCTGATGATGCGGAGAAACTTTTTCAGATCTCAGAGTCCCCTGGCTGCTGGAAACCCCTCAGCTATGATCATTCCTCAAAAGATGTGAGGAAGACAAAAGCTGCATTTGGCATAGAGCCTCCTGTGTGAGAAATGTCACTCTTACTAGAGAACATCCCTGTGCCTCCTCTTTGTTTGCTGTAGCCTGATCTGTCTCTTCCCCCTACCCCCAGGCCTCACATACTTATGTGAGTTGTAACTTCAAGCCAAATTTTACACGGTAAGAACAGTTTGACGCGCTTGTGGTTTAGAAGCCTCTGTTGTTGTGAGGCTCCATTACAGTCTGGCCTTTGTTGCTGTAGCTGTAGTCTCGGCTGGCTGGGGATCACGCGTCTGCTTTGGCCTCCTTGTTGCACTCCAGGTTCAGTTATTCCCTTTCTTAGTAGTTCAGGAACATTACTTATTCCTGCATCTATTATGTCATGAAATACTCAGATTTCCATTCCTGGTAAAGCTGTTGGACAACTACACTTATAGGTATGCCTGGGAGAAGAGGGAAAAATATGCTAATTTATTAATAGTTAGCAATTAATCGTGAGGGCCTGGTGTTCTTTTTTTAGAGCTATCTTGCTTACCCAGGGAGATTTCAGCAAGGTCAGTTGTGTTAACTGTGTGGGCTGGGAGCTGCAAACCATAGGTGGATTTTAGAAACAGCTATGGGTGATGGTTAGGATTGGATTTATTTTTTTAGCCTTCCTTTTTTTTTTTTAGGCACTCTCAAATTAATGCTGTGGGGTTAAAATTATTTGGGAAAATCTAACACTAAGAAACCTCCTGGTTATTTTTAAATACAGGAGTATTTTCCTTTCAGTGGGGAACAGCAGGGAGAGCTGCCCATAACTGGGGCAACAGAAGAATCCCTTTCATCTGTTTTCTTGGTTACTCAAAAAATACTCTATATGAGTGTTTGTTAAATAGAACAGAAAATAGCATTGAATAACCACTCTTTGCAGATCTGAGCTGAAATTCTGAATCTAGCTGGCCCATAATGTTCTACTAGCAGAAGGTGAATATACTACATAGATCTGTTTATATTTATTTGTGGGCTGAAACAAAGTAAAAACTTGCACAACTAGCTTGTATTACTGCAGTCTTAAAATTATTCATACATTGTTGTTCAGATCAGTGAATGCATATGAAAAACTAAATCAAAGTTGGCCACTGTGTTCACGTGTTTAGGTCATGATTTCGTGTTTTTTGCTGTGTTGCACTTTCTTGAGCTGCTTGTGGGTTGTGATTTTTTCCCCCCCTTGATCTTTTCATGTTCACAGTCAGCTCTGTTTATTTGCCATTAAGTTGCTGTTCAAACTACTTTAACTAAATATCAGAAAGTCTAAAAGTTGAATACTGTCAGGATAATATCTGGAAAAGCAACACTTTTTAAATGCTAAAATCACAATGGGCATTAGTGGAAAATTGATTGCAACTTTATAGAAGAATGTAGTGAAACTCTGATAATAAATTTTAGGTATGCAGTGTTCAGAGCAGAGATGCCTGCTCACGATTAACCGACAAAAGCTGTAAGATGGTATGCTCATGAAGAGACATTTCTTCTAACTGTTTATCTGAAGGTGCAGAGATTGGCCAGTGAGTAGGTTGCTTTTTTCCTTCTTTCTTTAAAGCTTTTCCTTGAGGGACAGGAAGTAATTTGTATCTGTTGTTGGAGATTTCTGTAGAAGAAGCCTCATGTTTGATGAAATATTGCTCCAGATTTTCGGAACTCTTGTTATGTGTTCATTCCTTGTACTTCCACCTGGGACCCCATGTTTTCAGCGTGTAAATCTGCTTGAAAGCAAATCATGCCTTTCGCTGTTTTTATGCTGTTTAGCACACTGCAAGAGCTAAGGAAAGACAAAGTACAGAACACTGGATGAAAAGTATGTTGGAATTTGTAATGATGTTTTGTTTTCTTAAGTAAAAGACCTAAGCAAAAAACTGTTACCCAACACATGGTACTTGATGATTTGCAATTATGAGTGATGTATGCTTATAGCCTGTTATCAAGTATTCAGAAGTATGTGGGTTTTTTTGGGTAGTGTGTGTTTGTTCCTTTTGATTTCTTTAATCTAAATTTTTGGATTGCTTGATTTAAGTAATAGAGCTACTTCTATGGATGTTAAACAGATGATGACTAGTGACAGGAAATTGCAGAAGAGGTGGCAAAACTGCTCGGCCTTCAGTTTGCTGTATCAGCTTAGAACAACATTTTCACTGATAGGGAAGCTTCACGCAGAAGGTGTGTTAATGAATAAGTCTAAACAGTGCCTCTGTGAATTAAGTTGAAAAAGTTGATTATAGTTTCATTTTTTTCCATAGAAGTGATGATAGTGGTTTTCCTAATGGTGTCACACAGGTCGTGCCTTGTCTTCCACATACCCCAAATATATAAGTGCTGTCAAAAGGAGGAGTTAGTGGGACACTGATGATTGCAAGGCACAGTTGAGGAGTTAATAGAACTGGGGCCTCTACAGCAACCTCTCAGATATTTATGGTAGTTCTTCAGCACCCAGTTGCTTGTGGTCGTGAGATTGCCCAAGATTTTAGTGTGTTTCTTCACAGGACTTTAATAAGAGATAGGAGATTAAAATAAAAATGCTGTTTGACCGCGTATCTCTGACTGATGTTAGGCATGCTATACAGTCCTTTTGTCATTTGAGCTCTCATTACACGATTGAGATGACTTTGGAGTCTGAGCCTTTCGTTCAGATCTCTGGGCCATGCTTTCTCTGCATGAGGAAATTGCCTGTAGGTTTCCATATGCCCACCTCCAACTTTTCAGAGTACAAGCAATAAAATTTCGCAGCTTGGAGGATCTGCGGGAGGTACTTTGAATCAGCCTGATCTGTTGCACTGGCTTTAAACATTCACTACCTATTAAAATAGATATTTGATGAAAATTAGCTGCATTTCATAATACCATAAATATCACACACGCCGGACAAAACCAAACATCTGCTTTTGATTTGGTGAGATCAAGTCACTGACCTTCAACTTTGGTCTAAAGTCATGCATTCAGCATCTGGCTGAATTCTGTTATAATACTGCATCCGTGTTGTGTTAAAGTAGTTTCTTACATGTGTTTCTCTGAAATACCCTTTTATATGAAGAATGTTTTTTATCACTGTAAGGACAATCTTTTTTTTTGACTGTTTCTTATACTAGTAGTTAGGTGTAGGTAAGCAAGGTGTATGGTGTGCTGTTGCAGTCAAAGGTCTGTGGCATAAGTGTGATCTTATCTTGCTCCTTGATCAAAGGGAAGAACTTAATTAGTGCTCATTAAGGGTAAGGCTTCTGCTAAAGCAAGTGTTGGTACATGCTTCTAGGCTAATCATCCTGATGCCTCTGTCTTGTGTGTGCAAAATGAATGTTGCTTAGGTTGCCATCCTTTATCATTATCTTTCTTTATCTCACAGAGTCTTGTTCATTTGAAATGAAGTTCGCTGGGTAAATGCTTTATGAAAAGGTCTGCAATATGCCCATTTTGTCATTAAATAAAAGATACCTCATCTGATACAGGTGATTTCGAAGCCAGAAGAGAAAGACAGGGCTCAAGGTTTTGACTCCTTTGGATATATTACAAGTCTAGTGGGCCAGTGAGGCAGACTGATTTAAGGGCTTCTGTTGGGCTTTCTAGTTTCTGTAGCTTGTAAAAGACCCTATCTAATAAGAGAATATTTCTGCCTTCTGTTGTGATATTGCTGCTATTGCCTGTGCCAAAGATGCTTTGTTCTGAGCTGCGGGTCTTGGCAGTACTATTTTCCTCCTCCTGAACTAGCATTGTGGAAGAGCTCTGTCCTTGCTGTGATGGCCAAAAGGCAACCCTTTGGTGACAAGTACACATGTAAATAAAAGAATGAAAATCTATCAGTTCGTTTCATTGGGACAGCAGTATCATAACTTCAGTGCCTTGAAAATTTAATTTAGAGTTGGCTGCTATCCTACTGCTGCAGGAGGCAGAACGCTGTACCTGGACAGGTATCTTAGCACTGCACTGCTGAGAAGATGTATGCTTGGCCATGGGGAGGGGAAGGGGGAAGGGAAAAATAAGGGATGAAGACTTTTTTTCCTCTCCCCAGCCCTAGTATGTAGGACTTGCCCTGAGTAAGGAGGGCTCTTAAAAACAAGTTCAGGCGTGCCTGAAGATTGTGTCCTGAAAACATGTGTAGGGACCAGGGGATGGAGTTGTGCCCAGAAACTATTGCAGAGGAAAGGTGGGAACCTGGTGAAATTTTTATTTTATTTTTGTTTTCCTCCCCCGATTATTCTAGTCATGATATGTATTGTAGTCATGATATGCTTCACTCACCCATCCTTTGCAAAGTGTAGGGTTCTGTTTATATTCTGTTAGTTTCACCAAACAGAATTTTAAAAGTATTATGGCAAAACATTAGATTTTACTAAATTGTTGGCATTCCTCAGGCAAGCTGTGGAAGAAAGAAGAGACCAAAGATAACTATGCTATAAATTCTGTGTGTTTGTATTTTTTTCTTCAAAGTTTGTAGTATTTCATGTAGTATTTGGACTTGGGCTGTATTTACCAGAGGGTGTATATTTCACCTCTTGTGAAATATAATCCCTGTGTCAACATAAAAATATTGTCATCTTTCCTTGTATTTCAAAAGAATCCTTCATCTTTTCTCTTAACTCACACTATTTCAGGCAATGACACTAGATAAATCTATGTGTGATTGAAAGAAGAACTTGGAAATCAAACCTGCCAATAACATTTTTATTTCTTGCTGGTTTATGTTTTACCTCATCATAATGTTAGGCATCACCACATTAAAAAAAAAGTTAGGAGCATATTTTGCCCTCTGTTATGTTTATAATTTAAAGATAATCTTGGAGGAACATGTGATATTGGTATTTGACTGAGAGTGAGTTTTCATTGCTTATTTCTAAAGGTAGGTGTGGGTTTGATGATGCAGTGCCAAAGCTGGATCATTAAAATGGACTGAGATGGATGCTGTGCTTACTTGGCAGGTACTTGCTGGCAGTAGGTACTCTTGAGTAGTGGGGGGGATCTGTTTTTGTGCTTGCTCTTATGATAGTTTCATGCTTATTAAATGTTTTGTTCCTTACTGCTTTATGAGACTATGTGTACCAGAGTGATGCTGACTGGTAGGATTCTGGTTAGTTGTACTTGTATTCAGGTTTTAAAATATCAGGACAAGATGACTGGAGCAGAGCCTTGAGAAACAAAGCTTCTGAAGGTTGATGAAATGTTCTTTTGGTGCCTTATGTAATTCTTGTCTTGATTTAAGCTTACACATCATCACAGAGTCTCTGGTGTTAGAGTCTTTATTCTTTCATCACATCTCTCAGTAGGAATTTGCTGTTATTTTAAAAATAAAAATTTGTGAGAAATTTGGGATGTACCTACCTTACATAGTACAGGTCCAACTAACCTGAAGTTGGTTATCTATGTAGTAGAAACTGTATCAGTGTGATTGTCTTGGCTGTTTTCAGCTCCTAATGCACTTGCATTGCTTATAAAGTCCCAAAACGTCTGTTTGGGCTATTTCAAGAGTCCACTTATGGCTCTGCATTGTGGGGCTTGTGGTGAAAGAAAGTGATTTGCCACTGCTCATACAGTGGATGACATTCAAATGGGGATTAAGACATGATTAATTTAGATGTCTGTGCTCCTGTTATAGTCTCTGGAGCATAGAGAATGGCTCAGCAGATCTTGTGTTCAGTGCCCGTTTCAGGGTGACTTGAATCATCCTCTGGTGAGTAGGTCTCTATTAAGTATCCTGGGACTTCAAGTGTGTTGGTTTCCAGCTGGGTCCATCCCATGACGTCTGCAGCAGAGGAAGAAAACCTGCGGATCCTGGTTCAGTGTTGTATTGACTGGATTCTCCTTTCTCCAACAGTCACCTGAGAACTGCTGGGGTGCAGGGGTTCATTAAAAATTATGTGTATGCTTGCTTGAGGAAAAAGAGTATTGCAGCATTTAACGTTGTTGGAATACTATTAGTCAACAAGCATCTGATATACAAGAGTTGTTGAATGTAATCAGTGTAATCTCTATGTTGCAGAGCTGTAATTACATCTTGTGCTGTTCATCATCTGATGAAAAATTTGGTATATTTTAACACATAGTTCTTAAAAAATTGCATGAGAGTTATAGCAGATGCCAGTGTGATAGTAACTGATGACTTCTGACCTTTCTAGTTTGTATAGCTCTAGTGCATTGTCTTCAATCAGTGGGCCACCTTGTAATGCTACATAGAAGGATGAGCAGCAACACATATTACTGCATGAAAAGGAGGCATCTAACAATTATAGTAGAATTGGGGGTAGCTGATACTTTTTAGATCTTTATGGTATATTTATAAACACTTGGTACAGTCTTCTGGGTCTACTTTGGATCTTTTTACAGCAGAACCCTCCCTATCTTAGAGTGCTACTCATGGTGGGAAATGAAATGGAAAATTGTTTTCTATTGATGTTGCTGCAAACCTTTGGTGAAGTAACTAGTCTTGTATGTTTTGGGAAGCTGTTTAATATTTTGCCTTCTTAGACCCCCATCATGGTGTCTAGGTTCCAAGCTAGTTAGCATCTTTGTATGAAATTCTCTCTTCAAACAAGCCAATTGACAATTGGGCAATGGGATGTGGCAAATGTGTACTACTAGCAACATGTGTCAGCTTTTAATGTAAGATTAGTACTGTGTTCTCAAGGTGATATATTTGGAGAGGAATTCCAGCTCTCAGTAGAGGCAGTCCTATGCTAGGCATGACTGGAGACTTTTGTTGAGCTGTCATTCACAGAAATAATAATTTCCAAGATTGTCAGGTTGTATGTACACTTACAGGTTTGCTCAAATTAATATGTCTTGGTTGCTGCAGAATACTGAATGGATTGTGTGGTTTCTAGAATATGTATAATTGAGCATAATGCATATAATTTTATTGTCCAATATCATCCTCAGTTTTCCAAGGGTTAAGAGAGTGTTGAAATAATATCTGGAAACTTAGTTAATTCTCTCTTGTGGCTTTACTGAAATATATTTTGCTCTTTAATATTCCTTCCTGTCATGGGGTGTTCTCAAAAACATGTTAACTTCTGAAAACTAGTTTTCTGTTAAGATTTAAACTATTTAAACTATTTTTGTTCTACCTGCAGCATCCCCCTGGCAGCTTTGTTAGCCATGTATACATAGCACCTAGGAATGCTTCTGGCACCTAGAAATTATGCACTGTCTGGAAGCTGCACCAAAAAAGTATATTCTGTAACAGATCTTGAAAAAAAAAAAAAGAAAAAAAGGCCAAAACCAAACCCAGTTTAGCTGTGAGAAAGCATCAAATATCCATCAGTCAAACTGATTGACTTCCCTACAAATATCTGATGGTGCTTTGCTGTGGCTTAAAAGTGTCAGGGAGACTTGCTTGGAGCTTAGCAGAGGGTCAGAAATATCTTGATGCCACCCTATTAGGAGGGTAGATTGTCTGCTTACACTCTTGCCTTTTCACCGTCACAAAAAATGAGGATGTCAGATGGAGTGGCTGGGGCTCTTCTCTGCCCTCCTCTGTTCTTTATGTCTAGGAAGAAGGCAGGGCAGGGCTCCTGGTCTGGTCGATGGTATTTCAGACTTACGTGTGATTCAGACAGAGCCCTTGGTCAGCTTTGCCTCTGATGATCTTAAGATGCCTTTATTATGGTTGGGGTGTTGCACTTGAGCTCTGATGAGATCTCTGCTATTTTAGGAAGTAGATTCATAACTAGGGCTGAAAGGCAATGTGGAATAATGAAAATGTGTCAGGCAGGTAATTGTTTGAAGCAATTGCTTTAGATGTTTAAAGTGATAATAAAATTATGGAGAAGTTGCAAGATTTGGTGCTTGACTGCTCAGTTGACAAACCTTGTTTTTTGTCTCAGTTGTGATGTGCTTTAAAATGCCTGTTGTATTGGGTGCCTCAAGGCAGGTCTCTCCTGTCACTGGGACAACATTATCAGTGTGTTTTGTTTTCCTAGCTAGATATGTTAATCTTATCAGTGTTTTCTTCCCCCCTCTCTACTGCTACCTTTATTGCCTCAAATGTATACTGGCTGCTTTTGCTCTCAGAGATCTTTGTGACTAGGCCTTCTCCTAGCCTTGCCTGGCACATCCTCCCTTACCTGTTATTGGGAACCCAAGGGCTACTTTAGTGGAACACCTTTAAGCTTAATCCTTTTCATATTGCTGTGAAGCTCTCCAGAGCTGTCAGCTGTGGTGGCATCAGTCTCTATAGCCCTTTGCAGGTGAAGGACTATGGCTGGTGTAGTGAAGTGGTTGCCTGTCTAATGGGTTTGAGTGTCATTATTTGTCTTATGTTTATCTCTCTTTGTTTTGAGCTCCTTTTGGACAAGAGTTGGGATTTCTGTTATTTGGTCTTGAGGCTCCTTGTACATCCTGGCACATTGGAAAGGACTTTCATTGCTATATAAAAATTCCTGATGCAAATGTTGTGGAGCTTTTTAATGTGAAGTAATGTATTCTCCAAGTAATGGCAGTGTCTCCTAGGAGAATTCAGTAGTGACTCTGTCCATGATAGAAAGATGTATGCACCATCAGCATTTTTCTGTTAATGTCATTCAGCTTGCTGGGACATATTAATGTCATTAGCAGGTGCTGATGGCTGGCAATTCTCATGTGCCTATATGTATTCCTCCCTGGTGACTGTTGGATTGTAAGATGCTAGACATCCGTGTTTCATAACAGTGTAGGAGGTTGTCATCCAAATGGTTGGCTATCTGGCAACTACATCAGCTGTTGCGCTACAGCAGACTCTTCCCTGACAAACTCATGGGTGTAGCAGTAATCACAGAGTTTGCAAGGGTGCATACACAAAGGAGAGGCAGCTGTGAGTAATGGACCTTGCTGCAATCAGCCAAAACAGTTCCACATGGTGGTGGGAGAAGGCAGCCAAACCAGATTAAAGGCATCACCCCATTTCTCCTTGGGAGTCAAGAGGCAGGCAGTTTTGCAATCTTTCTTCTTCTTCTACTGTGGGAACAGGCAACAGAGTGTTAATTGCTGGAGTTCAAGAAAAGAAGTTCTTGTGACTAATGAACTACTCCTTCAACCACAAAAACCTTTTAACTTTTAAAAGGCAAGCTCTTAATTACATATTGGCCTTGGGCAAGGGGTTGTTACTTTGTATTAAGCACATAAAGTTATCGGGCACACGGGCTTCATGTGCTAGACACACAAGTAATATAGAGTGTACTGTTACTGCTTTTGGAAAATTAAGTAACTTTGTGCTTGACCTGTTGAAGGATGGTATTTGTTTCAGGGCCAGCAAAGACTGATAATGAGTATAAAAATTACTCCTGCTGCAAAGATGTTGACCTATATTCCTCCTGGAAGATCCATAACCTATTACAGTTGACAAGCCATGGAGGCAGTCACCTTAGGAGGCATGTTTTGAAGGGGACAGTGCTTTTGTGTTGCCTGTAGTCATTGTGTGAATACTGTGATTAATAATAATATTAATATTGCATGTGATTGAATTTTGTGCTCATACTTACTTCCATTTTATTCCTTTGGAAGAGTAATTATCCATGCTGCTGTGAAGTTCTTCTCAACAGTAAAGCAGATGGGCAGAGGCTTGGTAATGAGATGTATGGACTAATGGAAGATCCAGCTCTAGATAAAATGGGTTGAAGGTTTACTTTTTGTCTCCAACTGGGATAGGTTGATTGTTTTTTAAGTTGAGTTTTGCTTCGCCAGGAAGTTTTGCTGTGCAGTCGTCTCTAAAGGCTTCCCTTGCTGGAGGTTTTGGCATCGAGGTGGATGGGGTTCTGGCTGACCCCTCTGTCCGTAAGCTCTCCAGGCCTGACCAGTTTCCCCCTCTAGGAAGAAGGATTGAACTGTTGCTGTCAGCTCTGGTCTGCAAGTAAATACATGGTTTTGGTATCTGTGGCTCTCATTCCAGCATCTTTTCAGCAGGATTAGTGTGTGTGCTTGAGAGAGGGAAAGAGTAGTTGAAGTTTAGTATCTGCAGACCAAGAGGTTGATGACAGTTTTATATCTATCTGAATTGAAAACATTGGGAGTAAAATAAATGTTGTATTTCACGAGTGAAATGGGATGGGATGTCTAGAGAAAGTATGTTCAGAATAAGACGACTTCTATGTTGCCCTGTTTATTATATACTCATAATGCCCTTCTGTGGATTGCTTGCTTTTGAGATACTGCTACTTCTGTCAATTTGAAATAAATGGTAAGAGAGGAAAATAATGCAAAAAAAATTTTCTGCTTGCTGCAGTTGAAGTAGCATGACTGTTTAAAGGTCAGTTAAATGGCCTCTGTTGGATGAATGTCTCCAGTGAAAACTTTCAATAATATTATCTTATAGTCTTTCCTCTTGTGGCTACATTTCCCTTTATTTCTGGTATTTTCCTGTTAATGTGATCTTTGCCAGGTGATATTCTGTCACATTGGTCTTAGGTAGGAGTAGTCTCACTGTCTCATGGCTGTTTTATAAGTTTTCAGAGGGTTTTGGACTTTTTTCCCTCAGTAAAGAACATGATTATAGAAGTGACAAAGAGCAGCAAACTTTTTTTTTTTTTAATTTTTTAAAAAATTTTTAAAATTTTTTAAACTTCTTTTAATTTTTTTTTTTTTTTAATTTTTTTAATGGCATTAACCCTTGTGTGCGGAGCCCTCATTCTTTTCCAGCTAATAGTAAACAGAAGACAGGAGTGCCCAGTGGCTTCTGTGGTGACAGTAAGCAAATAGAATCATAGAATCAGCTGGTTTGGAAGGGATCTCCGAGATCATCAAGTCCAACCCTTGATCCACTACCTTGTGGTTGCTAGACCATGGCACTCAGTGCCACATCTGGTCTCATCTTAAAAACCTCCAGGGATAGTGAATCCACCACTTCCCTGGGCAGCACATTCCAATGCCCGATTACCCTTTCTGTAAAGAATTTCTTCCTAATATCTAACCTAAACCTTCCCTGGCAGAGCTTAAGACCATGCACTCTTGTCTTACTGATAGCTGCCTGGGAGAAGAGACCAACCCCCACCTGGTTACAACCTCCTTTCAGGTAGTTGTAGAGAGTGATGAGGTCTCCTCTGAGCCTCCTCTTCTGCAGGCTGATAAATAAGTTGTTACTTCACAGTTTTCTTCTTATGACTCTCCATTACTTGTGCAGAGAGCACTGCTAGAGTTGGTGCATTTTCAGGAAGTTTTAGTGGAGAGAACATGGGGAAGGTGTTTATTCTTTCAGTAGTGGTCTCTGTTTGGGGTCGTGAAGCCAGTTCTGGGTAAAGAGAGATTATCTGTCTGAGACACTTTCTTTGCTCTTTCAGTAAGTTCTAAATATCACTAATGCCTTTAATTTAGAAAAGAAACCTTCCCTCTTTGTCCTCCCCACCCCTTCCCTTCACTCACCATTCCCCACCCTCTGTAAGACATAATGATTAACTTGGGTGTAAATAAGGTCACTACAGTGCCTGTAAGAGAAGAATAAAGACGAAGAGTGATCAAATAAGCTTCCATAGATCACCACCTTAAAAGTCCATCTCTGGACAGTTAACAAATAGGGATAGTCTCAGAGGTTAAAGAGGATCAACCTGGTTGCGTGTTCTCTCTTCCCTTACAAAGTATCACGCTAATGTATTACTTCTGAATTTGTTTCCAAATACGTACTTTGGGCACAGTGAACAGTTTCTTATGGTTTGGAAGTTTGAAAATTTGATCATTGACTGGAGTTTGCCTCACAGTACTAATCATGAGGCAGATCAACTTGCAGAAGTCCAAGCTGTGGAGTCAAAGAGGTTATTTGATCTCTTTAGGTAGCTTGGAAATAAGGTGCAGTAATACCTGAGACACAGTATTCATCCAGGAGAGAGGCTACTCAGGCAACTTTAGGTTGGTCAAAACAAACAAATAACTACATTTAAATAAAACTGATGATATTTCTTCTTTGGACATAATATCTTTTTATTAGTGGGCAAACTGCTCCTTCTAAGCTTCCGTACCCTTCAGTTTCAAACAACCTTTATGCCCATTGGATGATATTTTTAAAAAATAATGCAAATATTAGGATAAAGTGACTAGGTTTCTTCCAATATTCAGTATTTCAGACAAGCAAGGCTTTGAAAATTTTACAACGCTGATGAAATATAACTTAATTCTTCTTTCTAACCCATTCTTCAAGTATAATGTTAGTCACAGAGATATATAAGGAACGCAGTTTCACACAAAACCTTGTATTTACTGCTTCTCATTACTTATAGTCTTGGTATTGATTTGCAAAAAAAAAAATCTGAGCATTAAGAGGATACCTGACTTTTTTTTTTTAAACTTAGTGCTATTTGAAATGTAAGTAGTGGAGCAGCAAGTAGAAGAAAAATAAGAAATTAATTTCTAGGTGACCGTAGAAATAGAAATTGGGAAGTGGAGCATATTAGATTTAAAAAATGGGTGTAAAAATTATTACACCCATTGTTTTTAGGACAGCATTTGCATCCATCTGTTTCTAGTCTGTTTTTCATGTGTTTCAGAGACTTCTGACATACCTTCCCTGCTCTTGCACTTTCTCTCATATGCCTTCATAACCTAGACAAGGGACATTGCATTGAAGAGTTATCTCCTGTTGCTGATGTTCAGCTAAATAGAAATATCCTTGTGATTAAGTTCTTGGGGAAGCTAGAGCAGGTTCTACATTCAGGAAACTTTGATATGGTCTGAAGCATCAACATAAGTGTACAAGAAGTATATGTGGCATTTATTTATTTATTTATTTATAAAGAAAGCAACTAAGAAGAGTGAGGAAGAACAACTGGATTTGCTAGGAAGAAGGAACCACAAAGCTATGAGTGATGCAAAAGTTAATAAGTGACATTTTGGTCACTGCTTTTAATGCAACAGCATTAAAAGGTTAATTTTGGTGTTTAAAGTAATGTTACAGGTTCAGGATCAGGGCCTTATTGTAAAAAATTGCATGCAGTCTCCCACACGCACGTATACATGTAGTGTGCTCCCAAAGGACTAAATTGTGTCAGCCGTTAAGAATGCAAACCATTTATGGGATTTTCGTCCCTTAGTGCATCTGTTTTGCAAATACAGAACTCAGAGCCTTAAGAGGAGATAGTTCACTTAATACTCTTTTAGAATTGGGACTGTTAAATGCTTATGTACCACTTTCACAAAAGTTATCCATTTAGTCTTACTTAAAATCCAATTTAGAGGCTCCTTCCCCATGGTTACTGTACAGCTGTTGGTTGACTGGTGTGAAGTTTGACAAACTGAAATAGAGAACAGTAATTTTGGGGATGCAGGAGAAATATAGTGCTTACAAGGTGGATTAGCTGTTGGGTTAACACTTTTTCTGCATGAATAGCTTGTTGGGTTTTAGAAGGTATCTACCAGGTTGTGCCTGTTCTAAGGGTTTCCTTTATCTACCAGTTCTCTTCCTTTCAGCTATTGAATTTGTGTTAACTGAGACAAGGATGGGAATGGTGGTTCGTTTTTTTTTTTAATTGATGAATTTGTTTGGTATGAAAGTCAACCCTAATAAAAAAAGTCAACATAGAGAAAAGAAGATATTTTGCTAAAACAAGCTTTAAAAGTAACATTTTTCTTAAAAGAAAAAAAAAATTCATACCAACCAAACAAAAAAACCCCACCCAGCTGTATAGTGGCATAGAAAAATCTCAGTACAAAGAAAAATTGATTATTCCTAAGAAATCAGTGATGCCATGTAGACAGAGAGAATAGTTAAATGCATGAAAATAATGAGCTGAAGAAGCATTGCTTTGAAGTGTCAGTAGGCAAGATAACATAGGTGGAAATAGAGGTGACTATTCTACTCAGGTTAACTCTCTGTGAAACAGAAACACTTCCTCTTCAGGCAACTTTGAATTTTTGACACCTTGAAATTTCATCTTGTGATGATGCTGGTATAAACTGTGTGTTACTGTGAATGCAGTAAAATTACAATTGAAATACCAAGCCTCTGTAAGGGAAATGGCTCATTAAGTTGTCCATGAGTGCTCCCGTGTCTAGTGCTGTTGTGAAAGTTGTTTAAATTTGGTTGTGAATTACTTTAAAGTATAGTAATAATGAAGTTAGGAAAACAGAAAAGTATAGTGGTAGGGAGTTGCCTCTTGGAAAGTTTAACTTCATATGTCTGCTACTTAGAAAACCGGAGCAAGGAGATGTGAGGGTTGGAGTTGAACATGCTGAAGGACATACCCCTTGCTAAGAAGTGAAATGTTTTTTCACACTTTATACGTATTATGTCGCATATTATCCAAAATGATGGTAATAACATCTGGGTCCCAGAAGACCAGTCTGACCAGCAGCCTGGGATACTGATGTGGCACAGCATAGCCAGTTTTGAACACAGCATAGCCAGTTTTGAACACTCAAGCAGTAAATGCACTTGGTGTCTTGAATATTTTGTATCAGGGGAAATGGCAAGTGCAGTGTTATGCAGGAAGGACTTTATTGTTAATGTCAAGTATTGACACTGCAGAGACTTTCTTCATCTACATTGTGTGTCGTCCCTTCCAAACAAATATTTAGAAGGTCAAATGGGATTGTTCAGCTAACTTGTGCGTGTAGGGCCATGTATTAACATGCTATCTGTGCAACCCTCTGTCCCACACCACACTGTATTCCTCTCTGTTCTCTGTGTTGTGGCATTCTCTGTCTTTTGACCAATGTCCCATCAGTCATTAAAGTGCCCTCTTATATTCATGAAGTCCCTGGTGCCAAATACAATCCTTTGACTGGTTCCTCTTATAGAGCATCTCTGATACATATCCAAAAACCTATGCCCAAAGCTGTGCCTTGCAGGCTGTCATTTGCTGTCATGGGGTACACGAGTGTGCCAAGGAAGGTGTATGGTTGGCCCACAATATGGAGTTTGTCCAGCCTGCTAATTGCAGTGTTTCTCTGGTGCACTGACATGGCTCCCAGAATATGCTCAGGCACAGCCAGAGCACATGATGAGACCCCCTCTCCACCCGTAGTTTTGCTGTCTTTTGCTTTGTCACCACTTTTGTTGAGGACCTGCAATGTCTTCTGGCAAGGTGCAGGTAGGTTGGACTAGAACACCTTGCTGTGGTCCCTCTCAACCCATTCTGTGATTCTGAGATGAGTAAGAAGGAGATAAGGGTCAGGAGAGAAAAGTGAAGTGGATAGTGGGAAGAGTGAGACTAAGGAGGTGGTCTTCAACTATACGTCATGATTTACAGACTGTCCAAATTCCATAATTTCCACAGCTTCCAGAGTTTTTGCCTCTGGGGACTGAAACAATTTCATAGTCCTGCTATGGATTAAACTACATTATGTATTTCACTTGAACAATAAAACAAATTAAATTGTTTCCCTTAAAAAAACAAAATCTGGTTCTTGTAATCTTGTGAATGTCTCCACAGCTAGCATTGGGACTATTTTATGTTCAGTGCTATTTATACTTCTGAAAGCAAAATGGTAAAGTGTTTTAAAGGCTTGTTTTGAGTAAAAGTTTTCCTGTGAAATGTGTGTGTTAGAATAGTTGTATAAAAAAAGAAACCACACAACACATTCAACATGGTTGTGTGAGTTGGAAAATTCTAGGAAATGCATTTCCTCTGCGGTTGCATTAGTGTAGGGAAAATATCTGTATCTGTTGGTAGCAGCAGTAAGATTTCTTTTGGGTTTCTCTTTGGAGCTATCAATGATTGTGAGGAAATACATGTGTCCAAGTGGGGTCTGCAGCCAAACTAATGAAGAACTCTGTGTGGGGTCTCACGAGGTACAAGTCAGGTCTCAGACAGAGGAGCTGTCCTGGCCATAGTTATGCCATTTTCTGCTGTTTATCCCCCATTCCCCTGCATCTTTCTGCCCTTGTCTTCTGTCTGCAGTAATTCCACAACAGAGATGGCAGACTGGTTTGTGTCCTCCTACATATTTTCGCAATTTACAGCCCATTTTACTAACTGAAGCTGCTGCTGAAGTTGAGCTTCTGAAGGTCCTATTGCAGTGATGGAGGCACAGGGGCATCTGTGTGGCTTACCTTCTGCTGTAAAGATGTTGATATGAGGTGGCTGGAAAAAATTTCTTGTGTGGGCTAACTCCACCTCAGTTTTGGGTAAAAAAAGTGAGTTTCCAGTAACCAACTATGCATCTCCTTGTGCCATCTGGGATCCAATGAAGTGAATGTTTTGAGGTTGTGTTGTCCTCTTACATGTGGCCTGTTTACTCACACAGTGAGTTGGGCTGCTGGATCAGCCTGAAGATGAAATGGTGATTGTTCTCCCACCTCAGTTCCTGTTGCCACCTAGCTGCCGAAGAGACAAATGCTGTGGTATGAATATGGTGGTTTGTTCTGAAGTAGTCATCTCATGTGCTCTGTACTGGAGAGAGCACATGAAGTGGATGGATTCCCTACAAAGCCTAGCACTGTATGGAGGGAGGGACAAAGGTCTAGTGTGTAGATTCTTCTCAACTGCAACTTTCAGTACCTGGATACCACTGTGCTTTCGTTCCTGTCAAACCCCTACTGAGCCTAGGCAAAGGTGTTGTTTACTTTAATGAAACAAACAATTTTTCAGTGAGCAGACCTGTTGTGACTCGGAAGTTGCTAATTCCTGTTTGAGTACAATTTAAAATGTATTGGTCAGGAGGTCTTAAAGTGTACTTAGTGTAAAGAAAAGCATTAGTTTTGATTTTACCACTTGCTTTTATTTTCTGCTGGAGAAAGATTTTGTGTTTCTTCGAGCTATTGGGAAACAACGTGTGAGCATCCAAGAGGAGTGTGGTTTTCAAGGCCAGAGTGGAACATATTCCCCCCATTGAAACTTTGGTGAAATTTTCATTGTCAGAATTTTGACACAGTACATGAGGATGATGCAGTATGTTGCTAATAGCCTGTAGGATATGTTAATATATCCTGATGGATGTGAAACCGTTGTGCACTCATTGCTTGGGTAGAATTAATGAAACCACTCTACGCTGGTGTACTAAAGTAACTAACTTTTGTTGATGCCCTGTTTAAACAACATCTTTGGATTAGTCATGTTATCAGTTGCAAGCCACTAAAGAAGAGAATTTTTTAGGGTGTAGGAAGAAACTGACAGTGCTTCTAGACCTTTTAAGTCCTGTTGCATCTGTCTCTCAACACAACCACTTAGTTGTCTTTCTTGCCTCCCACAATGCGTGTATGTGACTTTAAAGTCACACTGAGTGATTATTCTTTTACTGTGCTAAAAGCTCTGTATTTGCTGACCCTGTCAGTTATGTCTTCACTACCAAAATGATTTTATTAGGTTGTGACAAACATTAGGCTATGTACACTGGACATGATGACTGTCGAAAGAATTTGCATGAATTAGCTCAAGAACAATCTTTATTTTAAAAAAATTATTAAAAAAATGTGCATTTTTTTTTTTTACTGCCAATGCAGTAGTCTACTACAATATGCTGTGCCAAGCTCTGTGGATTTAAAATAATTTTTTTTGGTGGGATAAGTTGATTGCTAGATTTAGTAGTAAAAAATTAGGGTGAGAAAGAATAACAAGATCTGGGTCATGCTTGCTTGCTGAAGCGCTGCTGTGTCAGTTGAGAACCATTCTAAACCCATTTAATTACCAGTATTTTAAATGCAACCAACACATAAATAAGCACACCTTTGCACATATTAGTGTATTGGGCAAAGAGATGTTTTCTTGTTTCAGTTTGGAGTTTATAGTAGTTCTTAAGTGACACTGGAGCAGTAAGTGTTGGCTAAACTAAACCGCCTCATTAGAGCTACAACATACTACCATTTTATTTGGTTCATATTTCCTTGCTTATTCAGCACCCAGCAGAGAAACACAAGTTGCACCTTGCCACAAGTAGGATATTGTTTTTACTGTGAAGTCGGGGAGGATGTTGTCAGAAGTGTCCCTGAAGACATCCTATGGTATTGGCAAGGAAGCTGTTTGGGTTTGTCTGCCTGCAGCAGGTGTGTTCTCTATTTTAATAAATGTGTTTGCATGCATTTGCTGAATGTTGACTTTCATCACACATTCTGTTGAAATTTAAGAGTGCCAGGTCTGTCTGCACAGAACATATGGATATGCTTTACTTCCATCTCATTCATTTAGTTTGCCAAACAAAATCTGTTAAAGCATGGAAAGATTGGTTTTGCAAAGCATAACTGGTCAATTGAGCTGATTCTTAAAAGAGAAAACCAAAACCTGAGTGTTGCATTGTGTGAAGCTACTTCGTCATATGGAACTTAATCCTTGATGCATATAGAGAATGTACACCAAAGCCAGCAGGAAAAAATTATGTACATCAGTTTTCTTCTTTTTTCATCCTTAATCTTTCTGCAGTCAGCAGTCTTGTAATGGTGGTAGCTGGGATTAGCAAAGAGTTATAGCTGAAATTCTGCCAGCAAGATATCATGCTACCAGACCTTGAATATGAGCCCCTCTTTGTGGTTCTGATTCTTCCTTCTTGGAAACCCGTTTTTTCTCCTGATGAGTATTTGGGGTACCACTGTGGAGTCTGGCTGCCTGGGGCTGAGTGGTAATTCCTGAACAAGGGGGTGTCTCATGTCTTCCCTCTTTTTTCCAGGTGAGTCAAAATTTCAACCTTAGAAGCCAAATTATACTTAATAGTCTGAATATTCCCAAGAGGAGTCTGTTGTGTTCTCTCAGGGAAGTGGGTGATACCAGTGAGAGTGATGGCAGCAAAACCACATGGGATTATGTCCTAGGTAGTGCAGCAGGGCCCCATAGCTTGACACAGATGTCCAGTCCAGTTCTGCTGGAGAAAAACATGACTGCATTTGTGTTCTGACACCTGCCTAAAAATCAGGAATATAATGAGATAGGTTTTTTGTTTCGTGGTATACTTTACTTTTCATGTCTAGGGGGAATGCCCTGTACAGTTGGACCAGGCTTTCATTTCTTTCTGTTTGGTTCTGGAACAGTGGTCTGTTTTTCAATGTAGTGAGGTGATTTTGACTTACTGTCTTCATGCTTGTGTTTCCTTTATAAGGGGAGGATTTTCTGGTTAAATGTGTATGTTATTATGCTGTGTCCTGATTATTTTTTCCCTTTTTTTTTTTTCTTAGATACATGAGATGCCATCACGACTTGCTTTTCTTTATCATTACGTTTTAATTTTGCCTTTAATTTGAAGCCTTAAAGCTATGTCATAATAAGAGCCCTCCTATGGAAAATGGTAGAAATGGGTTTCTCTTCCTCACCCTAATTTTTTCACGAATTCCCTGAAATAGAGCTATTAAAAAGAAAGAAATTTCAACTTTGAGTTTTAGCTGAAAATTTCGAATTAAATACCATTAACTTTTCAGCTATTACAGGATAGCTTTTATCCCAGTTTATTGTATGCTACTATTCATTTTTGTCAAATGTATTTTTGGAGTTCTGATGCAAGTTCACTCATTATCAGCTGAAGGTACAATTTCTAAGTTAATTTACTCGTGCAATTTTTCCATTTGATGTTAATATCTCAAGCTGGATTAGTAAACTCATGGGAGCAGCTGTGTGATTCACTGTGATCTATTTCCTAGTGTTTAGTACTAGAGTCTATTTTTTGCTGTATTTTTTTTAACCAGTCTGCAAAAGCTTTGCTTGTGTCCTTGGCTGAAATTGATACCACAATTCAATATCAGTGTATTGCTTTTTCTTCTTTCCCACTACCCCTCCAACTCTAATTACTCTATACAGAGTTTTGGGTTTTTTTTTTTTTGAAAATCTTGTGTCACTATTGCAGTAAATAAATAGTAATTACAGTAAAACTGATAGCAGCTTTCACTAGCAAAGAGATAACAGTTTTCTTAAGTCCTAGGATAAGACCTCACCCTTACTGTGAGAGTGATGAGGCACTGGAACAGGCTGCCCAGAGAAGCTGTGGATGCCCCATTCCAGGAAAAGGCCAGCTTGTGGGCTTCAGGCAGCCTGATTTAGTGGAAGGGGTCTGTGCCCATGGCAGTGAGGGGACAAGGAAGGCTGTGGAAATAGATGACCTCTAAGGTCCCTTCCAACTGAAACCATTTTATGATTCTAAAAGTAACTAAAAGGGAAGCTGCCATGTACATTATGGTGCTATGTGTGGCACAGCTGTAGAAGTTCTTTGTTCTGTGCCAGCTAGCTAAGTGTTCCATCCTGAATGTTTGCAATAAGAGGTAAGATAAGCAGTCTCATAGGAAAGGTGACACATTGCGTTTCCTTCTGTAGGCTTCCTCAAGCCTTCAGACATTTTTGTTTGAGTCTTTCAGAGTCAGACATGACTTAGGTGGCACTTTCTTTCATGAACCTGTTCACCTTTCCCTGAACCTGTATGGATGCTGAACATTCATTGCATACTGCTGGGTGAAGAATCACTCCTTTATTGCTTGTTTGAACCTATTACATGCTTGCTTCATTGGCTCTCTCTAATTCCTGTATTGCAAGAGACAATATACAGTATTCTTTCTGTTTTTTTCTATGCCACTTCTGACTTTATAGGCCTTTATCGTGTCCTTCTCCACAAAATATTTTCTTCTCTTGTATGTACCCCATGTCTGCTAAGTTTCCTGAAAATATTTTGTGAGGAAAAATACGAGTAGGTTTTTCTGGCTTTTGTAGAGAGAGGTCTTGCTTTATAAAACTTTTGGAGTATTGGAAGTATTCAGCAAGCTATTTTGACTCTTCCTGATCATACTTCATGATTGTAAAGTGCTAAAGTTTACAGTTGTTCTCAGATTTACTGTCTGGACCACGATAATGAGTACTGCCAGAATGGTCTCAATCAGTGGCTTTGTAGGGAGGACTGATAAAAAGTGTAGCATAACACAAGGCCTGTCAGTCTGAGATTGTATCTATACTGAGCAACTAAAGGTTAAACAGTCTTTGTAGCCCTTCTGGTCAGGATAGTTTACAACACAGATTTACCCGGGAGTTCTTTTATTACAAGGCAAAGCTTTCAGTTTTGTGTTCAAAAAAAAAAAAAGCTAAGGGATTTATGGATGGATTTGAATGGAATGAATGGATTTATTTTGAGGTAACGTGAATGCATGTGTATGTAGCCTGTTTTTCCAGGCTAAATATGTTAGTTAGAAATACTGAAAATAGAAACATGTTGCAAAAGCCCTTCTGTGCAACTGTCAGTCAGAGGGATTACAGAGGGGACAGTAAAGCACTCATTATCAAGGTTGAAGGCTTCACCATTTCCCGCTGTCCTGCTGTGACCTTAATGAGAGCTGCCCTTTGCATCCCTGCTGGCAGGCAGAGCCCAGCAATTTGTCTGGTACCATCCCGGTGTGATGTGGGAGACAGACAAGAAACTTCTCTACTATTCTGGCTATTCTAGGCAATGCCTGTCCTCAGCAAAGCTGTACTCAATGCTTGGTGAGGCAACAGGTTGTGCCTACTTAATTAGGATGCAGATGCTTAGACAAAAAGGTAGAGGACTTACTTTATAAACAGTCTGGTTTATATAGGAGACATTTTTTGATGCTGATAAGAAGCAGCTCTTGCTCTTGAATTTTTTTTTTTTTGACAGTAATTGATACTTCACGTGGTGGCAGTGTTATGAGCATCTGCGAAATTACTCAGGAGTAAAAAAATGGAACGAGGAAGATTTTTTTTACCTTTGTACTAGATGATAATGAGAAGTTCTCTTGAAGGCTTTTGTTTGCTTTGCAAGCTTAAGACCTTTGAACTCTTTTCTGACCCCTAAAAGTGGCTCACACCAATTGATAACTAAACTTTTGTTTTGGAAACTTTTGGACAGATAATTGCTAAGAAGCATGATAGCTAAGAAACAATCAGGCATGTGGATCCTAGAAAGTCAGTTCTCACCTAGGCTCAAATTATTACTGAAATAAGTTTCCACTGACTGCTCTAGAGTTATTTTTGTTTACCATCCTTTTAAAAACCTTTGAATTCCTTTGTTAAAGTCATCGCTGGTTCTGTTTGTCTGTAATATTGCAGGAGGAGAATGGCATCTGTGATGTTACAGTGTAATGACCTTCCCACTGCATTCTATATTAAATAAAGTTATATTTGTTTTCTTCTTGAATTTTTTTAATGTATTTCCTTTCACCCTGTAGCTGTCCTACTGAGCTACTTCAGCTTTTCAGAGCTGCCTTGCAGACCCTTTCTCCTTACTTTCATTTACCTTCTCAGAGGTTGATTCATCTGCTTATGAAGTAGCTATTTTCTCTTGCTAGTGTTCATTTGCTGCCTTGACTCCCTTCTGCTTTTTCTTTGATTAATTTTTTTCACTCCTGGAAATAGAGAAAATGATGGGAGGAAGCTATTACAATAACCGTTGTAAAATGATGTGGAATATAAATGATAGTATAATGGCAGGTACAGTGGGGTGTGTCAAAGATTCTCATAGAACTGATGATCTTTCGAAGCTTGGGAAGGATGGATTGAAGCTGATGTGTGCAAGGAACCTTTGAATACTAAAAGTGGCAACTGAGTAGACCCTGAAGAGGAGACCAGAATAAGAGTGAACTTAGGTGGGAAGGCCAGTTTTAAGGTGATGAGGCAAAAAAGGCTTTGGCAGTCCTACTTAACCAGCTATCCAAGGTCCAAGGGAGCCCCTCAGTGGGATAAGAGCTGTAGTTGAACCTCGGTTTTACACTGAGATGCCAGGTGCTGTCTGTTAGAATTGCCCAACAGAGAGGAGGGTACGTGATCATAATAATAAGGCTTTATTATCTTTGACACTGAGCAATGATTCCTATGCTAGTGCTACGTGAAGGAAAAGGTCTTGTACTTATGAGTTCTTCCTCTCTTCAAGTGGCTTGTACTCCTGCTTCCTTGTATCTGCTTCTGACATTTTATGAGCTATCCTGAGAATCTGTTCAAGTTCCTGAACAAATAGAAAGTAGTGCTGTGCCGTTCTAGTTTCCCCTAGTCAATCCTTCCTCGGTTCCTTGCCCTATCTTCCTTGCTCTCTGCCTCCTCTGCCCCCACCATGTTGGAGTATATAGACTCTGTGTAGACTCTCTGGTATCACAAGAGAAAAGAGTGAGGAAGAGTGAGATGGTGGGAGTGAAAAAGAAATGGTGAGTCAGCTGGTTTTTGACCTGTAACTGTAAGACATTAGTTAACTGTTGCTTTATGGTAGGTAAATTATTTGGTAGTGTCCAACACAAGTAGAGCAAAAGGTGTGAAACTGCTTAACAACTCATAAAACACACTTCTCTAGTTCTTAGGGTGCAAGATGCTTCCTGGCTGAATGGCTGACATCTCTCAACAATAGAAATGCTAATTCTCTCTCAGACTTCCCCCTTAACTCCCTCAAAGTTGTTTTGCTCTCAATTCTTACACAAAATAACTTTCTTAATCTTGGAAACAGACTGAGATTAGTATCAGTGCAAATCTGTATGTGTAAGCTCTGTCCTAATGTTTTTGCATGAATGCAAGGTATTGAATGTCTTCTGGGGTGCTTTGTGTGATGGTTATTTTAGACAGAAAAGTCTAGACAGTTCTTAGGATCTATTGGACATCTCTACACTTGCCAGAATTTGGGAGAGAGTTTTGTTCAAGTTACACTGTGGTTCCTTGGAAGGATGTTCACAGTATGAATAACACTAACTAGACTAATCTCTCTCTCACTCGCTCTGCTTCCCAAAAAAATCACTGCTTACTAGTGTTGTAAAACCTGAGTAACATTCAGCAATTGCTATTTGTTTCCACCTTTCCTCGTTCTCTAGCAATTACGTAGGTAGGAAGGACCTTCTTTCATGCATGGTTTTGATGTATGTGCAAGAAATAATATAAAGAGTTTGCACATGCAGTTAAACCAAGTGCTTTTTAAACACACTTTGAGCATAAAATGAATAGTTAAGCTTTCAGAAGGGCTCGTCAGTGAGTAAAGGAAATAAATATAGATACCTTTTCCAATGTCAGTCTTAACTGTATTTTTTTTGGAAATAGAGAAAACTACTTTCTTGCTTGAACATGCTAATATTGCACTGTTGAAAATGATCTGTCATGTAAGAAAGTGTCTCTCTAAGTAATGTAGACTTGTTTTTTATAGTCTTTAGTTCATCTAAGTTTCTCAAAAATATCCAGACAGTGCTAATGGGCAATACCAAATTTCCATGAGGTTCCAAAGTTCATGAAGAAAATACATGGAAAGAACATAGATGTTTAGAAGAAGGAAAAAAATGAGCAATTCATTTAGATTACTAGTGACTTTTGAATGCTGACTTTTAAAACTTTATTTAAATATTATTAAAATTTCTTGAACCGGGTTATGAGTCCTTTTTCCTCCCTCCTCCCTTCCCTTTTTGAAGTTTTGTTTGCGTGTGATATTTAAACATTTCATTCATATGATGGAAAACTAAACAATAGGCTATAAATGTGCTTGCAATCTCAATTAAAATGTTTAATATTTTACCATATGTTCCTTAGTAAACATAATAGCGCTAATGTTAGTAAGCTCATCTTAAACCATCAGTGAACATGAGTTTGTGGGTCTGTCTTCACTTCCTGCTTTGCGTAGTTTGGTCACTTAAATAAATGTCTAACTGAGCAACTGTGCCACTATGGTGGCTGTTTTGAGTCAACATTTGTGCAATTTTGTAATATTTTATATTGCAAAATATAGTCCTATAGTGTCAGTCTTGTTTTTAAGGACTCTTATTTAAAAAAAAAAAATTAGAGGTAGCTCTTCAAGTCTTAATAGACCTTCAGGTATAGGCAAGCATGAATTAAAAAAGCACAGGCAAGCTGAAAGCCATAGCTGTATTTCTGCAGGAGGATACATACATTTCAGTCTCATGTTTTAGCAGAGAATGAGGTTCTAGAAAGTTGAGTCAACACACAAAGGATAGTAGGCAAAAGCCACACTGCATTGAAAAAACTTAAAAATTAAAAACTACACTGAATGCTGAATGAAGTGTTTTATTTTAGGTGTTTGTGTAATTTGTGATGGAAACCATGGGCTTACAAGGGCAAATGATGGGAAACAGTGGTCTACAAGGCAGCAATAAAAATTGGGAATGCCAAATATGTGAACTGTGTGTAGCCTTGGTTGAGAATTTGTTTTGAAAAAATAAATTGTTAAACAATGAAGGCCAGATATTTTTTATTATTTGTCCTGGGAAAAGAGTTTGTATAGACTAAGGCAGAATTTGGTGCCTGTGGGAAAGAGAACAGTGGACTCAATTTTCAAAATTTATGCGGCTTTGCCAAGACAGATGGGAAGAAACAAGAGTGTCCCCAAACAACTGTAGCCCTGGGAGACTCTGCTTATCTTACATGCGGGTTTTCCCATTCATAATTATGCTTAAAAATCAAACTGTGTACACTGGTAGCTCTGCATGGCAAAGAGTCAAACTCACCAAGCCAGATGTTGATTTACTGTGATAATTAGGCTTGCCCAAGACGTGTAAAGAGGCATCTGTCCTTATTAACTTCTGGGTGAGCCTTTGAAAGGCAAGTGATGTACATTAAGTCAGCCCATGCCTTTTGGAGTCCATCGTCTGCGGATCTGCTGTGACTAGGCACTGCAAGGTAGCAGTGACTGCTCATGCTGCTGTTATGAAGTGAATATATTTCATGTGGGTCTGAATCCCCCCTGTGATCTGCGTCAAATGTTTTTTTGGTGGTAGAGCGTGCTGGGAGTACTTGTTTTCCAGACTGCCACTGCAACTTCATGAGTGGAACTGAATGCTTCTCTTTTGGCTCTCATTTCTTTGTAGTTCAGGATGCTGTTTGTGTTTCTCATCTGCTGCGTTCGATATCCTGTCCATCTCAGTGGTTTCCTTTTGAACAAGCATAATGGATAAACATCCTTTATAGAGCTAAATGTTGTGCCTTTTTTTTTTTTAATGGAATGGTGAAACAATGTAGCTATTGTGGATGATACAAAGTAGATGTCAAATGTGTTATCTGAATTTTTGTTCAAGTCAACTGTTTTCAATGAACATGGTGTATTTCTTTAAAACAGATCTATTTGGGTCTGTTCCTTTTGCTCTAGCCAATATGTTGAAAGGGAACAGAGCATCAAGAGCACTGCATCATCTTTAAAATAACACATCCATCCAGATTTTCCTCCCAGATTGTTGCTACTCACAGCATCTTTAACAACAGAGGAAATGAGCAGAATACCCATGAAAACAGAATTAACACATGAAGTTTAGTTAAATAAGATGAAAACCAGAAACCCTTTCTGTAATCACTGGGGAAAACCTACTGCGGAGAACAGGATTGTAGAATCACATTTTAAAGTGGGGATTTGGGGGATGTTGCTGGGACAAAATACTCTAAGCTGTTTTAAAAATACTTCTAGATAGAAAAATGAATTAGATTTCTTGTTTGTATGTGTTGTTGATCCTTAGCAAGGGGAAGGAATGGCTGCTTCAGGAAGCTGCAGGGTCTCATGAATCAAGGGAATAATGAGATTTGAGCCAAACATCATTTTGATTGCTTTGCCTTTGATTTTTTTCATTTTCTTTCTCATCATTTTGTGCTTTTGTTGCTTTGCTTGTTTAACTAGGCTTTGGATAAGATCTTTGTTCTTGCTTTGACTTGGATTTTTTTTTTTTTAGTCAGTTGTTATTTTTTGTTGTTGTTGCTTTGGATGCCCTTCAGGGTTTTGGGTTATCCTGGTAGCTGACTCTATGTATGTCCTTTGGTCACTTTGCCTGTGCAGACACCAGAGGCATATTCTTAACTGCTGAGTTTGATCCACAAGGAGCAGGAAGGTTGTACATTGACTTAGGTGACCCGAAGTTCCACATCACTTATATGCTCAGTTTCTATACCCCTTCTATGCAACAACCTTAGGTGCAGTGCAAGATTCTTTCATAATTTCGCATTGTATGTTGTATGAACTTGTGATTTCTGCCTTTTTTAGGGTGGTGGGGTTTTTTTCTCTCTTTTTGTTTTGTTTGTTTGTTTGGTTTTGATGTCCCTTTCTCTCTCTTTTGTGTTTTTTTAGGCCTGGATGATTGCCTGCAGCAATATGTCCATAAATTTGAACGAGAAAAGATTAATGGTGAACAACTCCTACAGATTTCTCACCAGGACCTTGAAGAGTTGGGTATCTCACGGATTGGACATCAGGAACTGGTTCTAGAGGCTGTGGATCTCCTGTGTGCACTGGTTAGTTAAGTGGTGAACTGACATGTAAAGTATTTCTTCAAGTGCTTTTTTGGGTGAATAACCAAGGCGAGACTGATAAAACCAGAATACCTTTGTTCCCTGCTTTCTGTTACAGATCACAATAAAAGGAAGCAGTAAGAGTTTGTTTAATTCTTCCAAGTTTTGTATTAATAGCTGTTTAACTTTTTCCTAATAAGAGGCAACTTTAATTCCTTTGATTGCACTTCCAACGAATGAAGTTGTCCAAGTGGCATTGTTAGGTCTTGTGGCTCCTATTAGTGAACAGAGTTATTAAAATTGCTAGAGTGAGTTTGTCTTAGAAGATAGAAGGCATATTGTTCAAATGACAGAAGCCAGAAGTTCCTCACATCAGTTGAAATAGGTTTAGGGCAATTCTGTAGAAAACATATGAAGTAAAGAAAAATTAATTCTTGAAATGAGGGATGTTTTGCTACCTCAGTTACAGTCTAGTTGAACACTCATTGGATTCAGAACTTAAACTGTTCCTTTGTCTTTCTCATGATATATCACTGCAGATACTTTTAAAACAAACACTCTGTAGAGGATAAATATGTTTTGGATTGTCTCGCTAGTTGAGGCTTTATTTAAAAGCCGTAGTTTTGACACAGTCTTGAAGGCATATTTGATGTAATACTGTCAGTGAGCACCAGAGGTATATATATAATTACATCAAGGGGAAGGGTGGGAAGGCCTACTCAATGATTCTTTGGCCAGCACTGGCTCGTCTTTGCTTTGTTAGGCAAGGCTTGCTGCACTGAGCATACTCTTCTTAAAATGGAGAGTCTTTACTATCTGTGTGATATACTTTATTTGCTGCAGAGGTGCCATAAGGATCATTCCTACTCTGTGACCAGGAACAAATTAGATAGCCTGTACTGAAAGAAGTATATTTAATGAGATCTACATGTTTTGCAAAGAGTTGCTCTTATATTTGAAAAAATATTTTATTTCCTTTACGTATTTGATCTGTCAAAAATTAACATCTACTTGAAAATCTAATAGAAGAACATAATTAGGCTGAAATGCAGTTTATGGTGTGGGAGGGGATAGTCTGTTGGGCAAGTGAAGGGGTCCGGTGAGTTAATAAACGTACTATGGATTGTATATAGTCCTGACTGAAGTAATCTATGTGGCAGTTCCTGAAGGCACTTTTTTATTTCAAAAATATTAGAATAAAGTGAACAAAGCTGGACAACTGCCAGAATTTAAAGCTGTGTTTTATCTCCTACAATTTCCTTCTAATTTCCTTTGTAGACAAAAGTTTTGACCTCAGACCCATTTCTGGAAATCCTTTGTGAAATGCAACTCAAGTTAATGCATTAGACAGCTATTGCATATTACAGCTGAAACATCCTTGTTCCCTTTTTCAGAGGTGGAGAAAGAATTCCCATGTTTTAGGTATGCCCTTTGCCATCTTATTGATGTCCCTCCCCTTGAATTTTTGGAATTGTATAAAATCACTGTTGATTTTCTTTCCAAGGGGACGCTAAATTCTAGTGACAACCAGGTTTTTTATTTTGCTCTCTCTTGTTTTTGTGTGCGAATAAAGGTTTCTGGATTCCACCTGTGTTAGTTCTTTCAAAGTGGGAATGTGTGTCATTTAGGGTATGTGTGAGTACATATCGTGATATTTCCATGACTTTTGAGGTCTTGAAAGTAAAGAAACTGTTTTTGGATTTTATCTTTTTTTCTTTTTCCTTTTTGTCCCCCAGCACCCCCACTGTGGTATTAGCTCACACTGTGGAAATGTGGCATTGGCTGAGCCAGTCTGAGGTCACACTTTCAAAGTTGTTCTTGGCAGAGAAGGGCTGAGGGGGGGGGGTTTGGTAGTTCCCCAGACCTGGCGTTCTCAAAAAGAATTTCCCTTTTTATCAAGTTTTGCCTTGGCAGTTTTCCAAATGAATTTCCTTCAGATCAGTGCTTTAGTTCCTTCACACCACAAGAACACATGTGGTTCTAAAGGCAGTTAGGTAGCTTATTTGGAACATCTTTCTCCTGTTGAATTCTTTTCAGGCATTCACCTTACAGACCTCTGTTTCAGCCTCAGTAGATTAGTCACAAAAATACATGAAGTATGAAGGTAGTCCTTTCCTTGAGAAAGGACACCAAATACGCCTGGTTTTTTATTTAGTTTTTATAGGGTTTGAATATTATTTGTCAGTGCTAAGGTGAACATGTGTCTGGAAGTTATGGTGTGAAAGAGAAATTAATTTGTCTTTCTCTGCTGCTTTGGTGATGAAACAGCATTCCCTCATCTCCTCATAGCCTTGGCCATACGCACAACATCCTGAAGAGGTGGGAGGAGAGTGTGGACTGGGATTAAAAAGTGAAGGTTTCTTCTGAGCACACATTTCTGTTGCTCTCCAGCTGTTTTGACAGAGTTTTCTGAACAGGTATTGAAGACATATTTGAGGAATTTAGAGGATGTATCAAAGGATCTGAATTCTCCAGAGGGAGAAAAAAATGATCAACTTGAGTGCCTCTGTCGTTTTGTCAACAGTATTTGCTTGGTGGGGGTCAAGGGATGGAAGAAAGACATTTCTGAGTTGACTCCGAAGTATTTGGGGAAGGGGGGAGCAAACATACATAACTATACTTTTCAAACCACAAAAACAGGGAGGGTAATCCAGAAAACAAACTTTTTGGGGCTTAATGCTTGCGTTATTTTATATTTGTTAACAGGAAACTATGCAAATATTTTCACTTTTAATGTGTTCTTTGGATTTGATTTTTGAATCTTTACCTACACTGTGTGATGTGAGAGTTTCAAAGCAAAAAAGCAGTGGATTTTACTTGAGGTCAGAATTAAGAGATACTAGTTTTATACAATTAAAAAAAACCACTAGAAACCTCATAAACAAAAAAGAACATAGTTCTGCCTTTGATAATTTCACTCATAGTAATGTTCTGCCAGCATATTTGCACTGTAACAAAATATAACATCACAACATAAAACATGCACACATGATGACTTATCCTTGTTAGAGGATATCTGTGCACTGCCTCATGAGATTTCAGTTTTCTAGAGGTTTCAAATTGAGTGCTGTTTATTAGGAGATTTGTTACTCCAAAGGATTCTTTAGGATGTATTATTTTTAAAGGGAAAAAGCAAGAATGAGTGACTGTGACATTACCTTGCATTAACTCTAGTGTTTATATAGGCATGAAGTGACTTGGATCAGCTTCTGAGCAGGCATTTAGTCTGGTTTTATTCATCTTTTTCCCAGAACAGGCTTTCGGTTGGATCAGCCAGGAGATCCAGCTCGTCACATTGTGGGATATGAACATGGCTGTAAAAGGGCAGGAGATGCTGTCCCTGGGCAGTGGGAGGGCTCTGTATCAGCCCAAATCAGCTCTGACACAACTGCTGTGCTCTTTTGACTTTAGTTAGCTACTTTTTTTATTTACTTTATGCTGGCTGCCTGACCTTGAGCAATTATTTGATCAGATTACTTTTTCTCATTAAATGTGGGGGAACTTAGAAAGAGCATACTCTTGTGTGCATGTGCTCTCTGGTGCACGTGTGGGTGCTGCCTCTCGCTCCAGCCCTGCATGTGGCTCCCCAGGTTAATGAGTAATAACCTGGGAATGTTTGACATTGGGTGCTCTTGACTGCTAGATTCAGCCTGTGTTTTGATTAAAGCAACTTTGATGTTTTAAATCAGGAGTGATAGGAAAATGTAACCTGTTTCTTTCGTTCATGAGCAACATCTAAAACCTTTTAGTTGCTTAAATAATAATTTGTTAACTATTGTAGCCTCATTCCTGTAAAAATATTTCAAGAAAAGCCTGCTGAGCTTTGCGCTTTGACTGTGTGTCACTGTGAAGGCTGTTTGGTGTGCTGCCACCATATCAACATTCCTATCTGTCCTGAGTCGAGGCTACAGTTCCACGAAAAGTTAAATTAATCCAAATCACCTGCTGCCTCCACCACCTCCTGTCCTCTGATTAGTGATCTGTACTTGCACTCACCTGACCCTGAAGTGAGCTACTTCAGGAAGCTAAACCAGTAAAAAGGTAAAAAGGGATTAGATTCCTTTGAACGGTTTAGATCCCCAGACCAGCCCTTCCAACAGACTGGACACTGCAAGTGAAGGAGCAAAAAAAGAACAGAAATAGTTGGTGATGTGTGAGGTGTTCAAGACAGTGTCAGCTTGGATAGAAGCATTGCTATATGATGAAGAGGCAGAATGCTTTCTGTCCTATTAGAACAGACAAGTGAGGAGACTGCCTTGCCCCTGGAACAGGGGTGGCTTGGGTTGTGATGATGCATTGTCCTGGGGGAGTTCATCTAGCAGAGCTGATCAATAGTTGGATAATTTGGTTTCCTGATACTGAAGAGCTGCATGCTCCCCGTTGTGCTGGATAGGCATAGTGCTTAGTCAGGACCTTTCCTAGAGCATGAGCTGCTGTTTTACATATCTCTGGTGCACTCTGTAGGCTCTTTGGGGGAAACTGTAGGAGAGCTTAGAGGGGTGACTGTTAGAGCTTGGCTGTGATCGTGCTCTTGATAGTCTGTTGGGTAGACCAGTTGCAATTGTGAGCTGCA
Organism: Corapipo altera; assembly: GCF_003945725.1. Lineage (NCBI taxonomy): Eukaryota > Metazoa > Chordata > Aves > Passeriformes > Pipridae > Corapipo > Corapipo altera. The sequence continues at coordinate 26,371,918 of NW_020884874.1, forward strand.
GCCCCTGCATCTATAGAGGCAACACTTGTGTTGATGAAGTCTACCTCAAAACTGAGGTAGACAGATTTATTTAAGAACTACCTCATCTGGGAAAGTCACACCAGACTCAAATGCTGTGTAAATAAGGAATTTGAATAAGAGGTGTGATAAGGAGTATGTGAATATTTTAGGGCCAAAACCAAAATCTTACCTGGTATATCAACATGTGTCTTCTTAAATGGTGGTGCCGTCTCTAATCTCAAATACCTGCAGATGGTTGGCACAATTTCTGCATCTGAATGACAGAAAGACCTGGAGATAATTATATGCATACTCAAGTTCTGATCAGAGTTATTAGGTGGTTATACCTCTGCACAGAAAAGGTATTTTGTATTTTCTTCCCCTTTAAGGAAGGAGGGGTCAGTGTCCTTCAAATCCCTAATTTAAGAGGGGATTTTCTGATGTGTGACTACTTTCTTGTGGTCATAGGAACTTGCCCCACATCCAGACCTGTTTGTGAAAAAGTATTTCTTCAATGATAGACTAATATGTGATGTTCTGTGAGGAGGAGAAAACTGACTACAAGAAATGCATTAGAATGCTCTTGTGGTGTTTTCTTCTTTTGCTGTTGTTGTTAAAATTAAAAGGTGATAAGTTCACACATGACTGTGTGCACGTACTTTAAAGTTGTTCAGTAATACAGATATTTCCCTTTCTGTGATCCTGGAAAATTTAAGGATATCCTTTGCTGTTGCAACAGTGGTATTTTTTTGAATTGGACATATCCTTTCAACCCCTACTCCTGGCTGCACTTGAGGGCACTTCCTTGCCAAGAGCCCTGAGGTGGAGGAGGGAGGCACTTGTGTAGCTTACACCCACTAGAATCTTATCCATAGCAGGCATTTTAAAGGTAGCTGTGTAGCTGAAACCTCTCCATACACTGGTGTGTTTCTTTGGGTCAAAGATTGTCTCCTCTTTTGTAAATTACTTAAATCTAAAATATTCCAGACGCTTTTATGGATGCTTGACTGTGGAGGGAATGGAGCCTCAAGCCAGCAGTGTGCATTAGCAGCATCCTGGCCTGCATTAATGATTAATGGGAGAGGGAGGGAAGTGATTATCACCCTGTACTAGTCATTCATTAGTCTGAATATGCCCCCTGCCCTAAGTACAGGAAAGATATAGAGAAACCAGAGCAAGCTCAGTGGAGGGCTATCAGGTTGGTCAGGGCTGGAGTACTTGCCCATAAGGAGAGGCTGAGGGACTGGGACTTCTTCAGCCTGGGGAAGAGACAGTTCCAGGGAGGCCCAACAGCAGATCCCCAGCACCTACCATGGTGTGAAACACAGCTGGCAGGATGACAGATCTGGGCTTGCATGGCAGGAAGATGAGAGACTTTGAGCAGAAGTTGAAATGAGGTTCGGGCTGGATATAAGGGAACATTTGCTTACTCTCAGGACAATTAGATGGTCAATCAAGTTGCCCAAAAAGGTTGTACAGTCTTTGTCCTTGGAGGTTTTCAAGACCTGACAGGATGAAATCCTGAACAAGCTGCTCTGAACTCGCAGCTGAGCCTGCTGTGAGCAAGAGGTTGGTCTGAAACCTCCAGAGCTCCCCTTCAACCTGCATATTGGGAACCCCTGGAAACTAGGTATTGAATGGAATTAAAATTTTCTTTAGTTGTTTTATGTTTTTGAGTGGGAAGGGGAAAGGGTAGATAGTAGAGCTGACTAAACTATGGAACTTGGAGGTTGGTTGCAAGAATCTGCAGCAGCAAAAGAACAGAGAAAGGCAGGACTTTTTTTGCATTTTTGGGTGTTTGTTTTGTTCTGGTAGGGGTGTCTTTTTGCTTTTGTGTGGTTTTTTTTTTTTTTTCTTTTGTTTAGGTTTTTTCCCTGCCTTTTCTCAAGAAAAGAAAGAATTTTCATTCTAAAAGAACTAAGCCTTGCCTGAGACTTACATAGAAGTTTTACAAGGTGGAATAACTCAGAAGCAAAGATAAATACATATTGCTACCTAATTCATACATTTGCACACTAACAGTGAAAAGAAGAAATTCTTGATTACAAAACTGAGTTGCCTTCAGAAGAGAGAAGCATTTCTGACATGTTTGGAATGAGATGATCAATGCGTTACTTAAAATAATTGGGGTTTAGTCCTATGGAATGTGGCTTGGTTGTATTTGAATTTATAAAGTTGAAGTTATAGGCAAGACTTAGAATTTTTTAGGTTTTGTAAATTTTTTTAAAGATGCTGTTGAATGAAAAATGTCTAAAAATTGTTTTAATTAGTATGTATAGTCTTAATGCAGTCCTCAAACGTGCAAATAATTGCACTGTTGTAGTAAAAGAGCACAGTTCCTGAAAACTTGTGATCCAAATATTTATTTACTTAAGATTTTGATTGCAGAATTACATTTGCTTCCTGTTGATGTTTTTATCTCCTACCAGATTTAACTTATCTTTAGTTGTGAATGAAATGTTAGTTCAGTGTTTATGTACCACAGTACAGAAAACATTTTAAGAAAAAAACAGTACTGGCTTTCCTTTGACAAAAATAAAAACAACACAGTCCTGTTATTAACAAGTAAATGACATGTGTTAGGACAGTGGGACTTCATTCTGATTGTGTCCTCAAATCTCAATGTCAGAAACTGGGGGTGGTATTGGCAAAAGTATTCTTTAGTGGCTATAGTGTGGAACAAATCTTAGAAGGTACTTTTGCCAAAAAAACAGAAGAAAACTGTGTGAATCTTCAGACTTTTCATCCTGTATGAGCTTGCAACCTATTGTATAAATAAACAGGAGAACTCAATGAGGTTATTTATGATGCTTAATAATACTACTTTCAGAACTATGGCCTTGAAACAGACAACATGAAGAATCTGGTTCTCAAGCTGCGAGCGTCATCCAACAACCTGCAAAATTACATCAGCAGCCGTAGGAAAAACTCAAATTATGATGGAAATACCTCTCGCAAGCCCCCCAACGAATTCCTTACTTCTGTGGTAGAGCTTATTGGTGCTGCTAAAGCCTTGCTTGCATGGTTGGACAGGTAAGAATAAAATCATTATGTTTTAGTTTGCTACTCTAATGAATTGCTTCTCCTTGTAGGACAGTTCCTAGATGCCTGGGTGTAAAGATCTTGATCTCAGCCACTCCTTTTTTCATGTTGCCAGAAGGCCTCTAGTGAACAAATTTAATCTGGGGTAATCTACTCTTGCACTTCCACTCTTGCTAAAACCAGCAAAACTATTATATTGCACACAAACTGGTATTTATAAAAGTAGGAGTCTTCCCTTTTAGGTCATTTCTCATGCATGTGGCTTCTTCTCTTTTCCCCTTCCACCTTATAAATTATTTGCTGTTGGCAAGTCCCTATCTAAAAGAATTTTTAATGTTCTGCTAAAATCATGGCCTTAGCTATGTTATTTGAAAACTGAGCAGTGGGAGAGATTCTCCTTATGCCTGTTTTGTTTTCTGATTTTTTTTGGTTGGTTGGTTTGTTTGTTTGTTTGTTTTTGTTGTGGGTTTTTTTTGTTTGTTTTTTTGACATTTAATTCTTTTTTTGTCTGGAAAGAACCAGAGTTGTTTTGTGACAGCTATAGCAGGTCAAGTGCTGGCAGGGATGCAGTCCATGATAACAGATGAACATAAATTCTCAAACCCCTTGCTAGCTTTCCTGAGAAGGAGTACTGCACAGGAGCTGACAGCAAGAAGCACTTTTATCCTTCAGTATCCCTGCTCTCAAGCAAGGAATTGGTCTGTGTCCAGGCAGTGACGTTAACAGCTTGTACCTGTCACCTGGACCTCTTCTTTCACTATGTTGCTGGCAGCTCACCCTAGATTTTTTCTGTAAATCACCATCAGGAAAATTGCTGACTTGTCCATTTCCAAACCCACTGTTGTTAGTTCTCAACCCCTCTTCTAGCTTTTGCAGCTGTCTGGAGGATCTGAGGTAGTACTCTACAGGCTGTAAAGCTGCCCTACCTACAATGATTCTTCTTAAATCTCACTGTATCTCTGTGTAAAATGTGAAAATCCATTTTTCTTCTTTTAGAGAATTTTTTTTTTCTTTGTCCAGTCAGAAAATTAGAGGTCTACTCACTGGCAAAGCCAAGTGTATGATTTTTACAACACAGCGTGACTTGAGCTTGCAAGTAGAGAGAACTGTAGTTTGGAAAACTGACCATTTCTTCTGGTTCTGTTCTCTGAACTTGCTTACCACAGGGATAGACATTTTCCAGTTTTGGTGCAGTCAGGAATACTTATGTTGTAAAACTGTATCCTCATACCCATGTGAATGTCAGAGTTTCAGGGTGTACTCTCATATGCTCTTCCTCACTGATAGGATAGGATTGGAAAAGCTGGTCCCTTTGATCTAAGGGGAATTTTCTATTGTTGCAGGACCCCATTTACAGGTATTGCTGACTTTTCATCAATGAAGAACAGAATCATTCAACTCTGCTTGGATCTCACTACTACTGTTCAGAAGGTCAGCTTATTTCTTTTTGCTTTCCAAAAGGGAAGGAAAGGGGGTGTTTGGGGAAGTAATGTTCTTGCTGTGTGCTGAGTGCTAATGAAAGGCAGATCTGGGAATGAGAGCTTACTTAGACTTCGAAGGTCCATGAAGGTCAGTTTCAGTTGTTTGTTTTTCTGAGTGGTGGGAGTTTTTTGTTGTTCCTACCCCAATTTCGTTGCTGGTTATATCTGAAGTGACTGCAGTTTAAAGGCTACTTATGTTTCCTTGAGCTTTATGAGAAAGAGGGTTAGTTTTTGAAATAGTTGATCTGCATTTGAAGCTCTTCACATTCCAAACAACATGTTCATAAACAGTTATCAGTGCTAACTCTAAACAAAAATATGGCTCCATTGATTTTTACATCTGTGCTTGCAGGCTTCATAGGTCTGGTCCCACAACAGAGTGGTATAGCCATCAGATGGGAAATGCTGCATGTAATGGAAGGAGTTGCCACCTTTACAATACAAATTGCACTAGCCAGGCTGCTTCTGCCCCTACTCCAACACCACAGTATTTTTCAAAACTTTAATTTATCAGCTGTGTGAGGAGTACTTGTACAGATAATAGCTGAAAGGACATGCAGCAATATGTAGCATCTTGGCAAATGACATTTTTTGCTCTCTGAATAATACTGCCTGTCTTCAAAACTGTTCTGAGAGCATACCACTGCTTTGGCCGTGAAGCACTGTGTGCGCACTTCAGTTACTGCCAAACTTGCTCGTCACCATTACTCCATGGCCATATATTCTTCAAACTCTGAAGGACCATGTCCTGTGACATGTGTGATTCTCTCCCCATGTTGAAGGGATGGTGTCAAAGGACAGAAATATCCTATGAGTTGTCAAGCTATGATGACACCCAATTATGTCAGTTGTATCATTGTCAAAGGATAGTGTCTGGGTACTGTAAATTCTAAGGTGCACAGGTTTGTCCTGCTGCTTGATGCCCTTCTGGCTTGGGCACTGTGTGTGCAAATGCACAAAATCAGTGATTTACAGCTACAGATTTGCAGATTGTGCAGCAGAACAATAAGTGTTTCTAGCAGCAGATGGTGTTCACCCAAAAGTGCTACAGGAACTGAGATTGCTGAATATATTAATAAAACTGCTAAAAATGGTGTCTAATCTTTTGGTTAAGTCAGCCTTTGATGGCAGAGGAATGGAAGTTGGTGAATACTATGCCCTAGCCTTTTAAAAGGCATCAAACTACTTCTCTGCCAATTTGATAGGAGCTATAGTAAAGAATGGGATTGGTACAGGCAAGAAAAAGCATTAATGGGGGAAGAACCAACACTATTTTGTACTGGGACACTGCAGATATGTTAGAATGGTCTCAAGGAGTCCACTAATGTGAAAAAGAGAGACACAATCGAAAAATTTTTAGGAGGGCTTTTAGACTTCAAAAGTATTTTTTATTGGAGTATAAACTATAGGAACAAATGGTCAGTTCTAATAGTGGAGAAGAGACCAGGATGGCTCTCATGGAACCAATGGTGGTCTGCATAATCATAAATGATGTATAAAAGTGGGTGAATAATGAAGCAAGGCAGGAATGCAAGAAGATTCTAGTTGACTTTAATGATAGCTATAAAGACTCAAGGACCAGAGCTTACTCAACCTTAAAGTTCTGTGGCAAACTTTAAGGTTGAATGAGTAGGAGCAGTAGGACTTTGCAATATTGAGAAACAAACTGCTTCAGGATGGGTCCCCCATGGGGTCACAAGTTGTGCCAGCAAACCTGCTCCAGCATGGGCTTCCCATGGTGTCATAGCCTCCTTTGTGCATCCACCTGCTCCAGTATGGGGTCTTCCACAGGCTACAGGTGGATCTCTGCTCCACTGCAGACCTCCATGGGTTGCAGAGGGACACCCTGCCTCACCATGGGCTGCAGGGGAATCTCTGCACTGGTGCCTGGAGCACCTCCTGCCCCTCCTCTTTCACTGACCTTGGTATTTGGAGAGTTGTTTCTCTCACATATTCTCACCCCTCTCTCTGGCTGCAGTTACACAGGGCTTTTTTCCCCCACTTCTTAGATCTGTTATGCCAGAGGTGCTGCCACTATCACTGACGGGCTCAGCCTTGGCTAGTGACAGGTCCATCTTGGAGGTTGTTGGCACTGGCTTCATGGGTAAGCTTCACAGGGGAAGCTTCTAGTAGCTCCCTTAGAAGCCACACGTGTTGTATCCCTGTTACCAAAATCTTGACATGCAAACCCAATACAAACGTCAAAGGCAAATATCCCGGAATTTAACCTTGTTAAAATGCTTGGGGCTTGGGGGTTTTCTCCTTATAGATCCTATAAATCTTGTTTCATTATTTATCTGCTGTATTAACTTTTTAATATGAGCACAATATTATTCTCCAGTTCAGCTCTTTTTGCAGAAAACAGTGATAACTTCTGTGGTTTCTTACATGAACTTGTTTTAGTTCAAAGACTTTTGTACCTGGGCTGTGTAAACAATGCCTTGTGTGCAGTCCTCTGCTCTTCAGGAATGTAATCAATAGCATATTTTAAAAAAATCACTTTCCATTCTGTTTTCAACAATATGTTTTATATACATTTTGATGCCTGGGACAGAGGAATGCCTTACCAGTGTAAGGCAAACTCATCTGCCTGGCCTTCTGAGAGTACTTTATTTTGCATGGTTCTGCAGGGTTCTACTTCTCTGGAAAAGTCAGCTGCTGTAATTGAATCCCACATTCTCTTAGTTTTCAAGGTTTATTATTGCTTTCTACCGGGCCAGAAAATAGTTGCTTAACAACTATTTGAGCCCTGCTGGGTGAAACTAATCTGATTAATCCCTGCAGCATGAATAACTATTTCTATTCAAGGTAAAAATGGCAGTTTTGCAGCATTTTCAGAGATAATTTGTTTACATATTTATTGGTTAATGCAGGGCTTTTGTTCTTGTTTTGTTTTTAGGATTGCACTGTGGCTGACATGGAAGATAAAGTCCAGACTGTGGTAAGTTTACGTTTCTGTTGAAACTCAGCTGTTTGCATTCACATTTATTTCAGTTGCTCCTATTCCAACTGTACTGACAACAGCTTTTCAGTCCCAAATGTACAAGCATATCATGCAAGTAAACATTACTATGGGTTGTTTTGTGAATATTCTTCACTGTAAAGGAAATCAATGAAATTTGAACAGATGGGGTAGTGTGTGTAATAGTATGGAGTCAAGTATTCCTTCAAATTTCATTCCACAGCTATTTTTCCAAGAGGATTTAGGTCTCAAATTTTCAAGGGAGGAGTAGTACTATAAAATGTTCATAGGCTAAATAAACCAATTATGCCTGTGAAGTGCAATTAGTACCTTAATAAGTAGACACTATGCCTTATTACACTTCTTCATGTTGAAGAACTGCCCTGCCACAGAGCTGAAGTTCTGTTTCTGTTTGTACTTGAGCTTGAGTTTTCAGGGTTGTTCGAAGCAGCCTTGTGACCAAATGCAGAGTGTAATGGAATGCTTTTTATATTTTGTAACAGTTAATCATCGCTTCCTGCTTTTGACATGAACCAGGCTGTGCTCTTTGATAAGGCCTTCCGGTAGCTCATAGATGCTTAGGAATTTAGCAGCAAAATAACTAAAAATAATTTTGTCCATAAATACTGAGACCACGTAAAAGGGAGTTTTCTGCATCTTTCTTTTTCCATTTGTGCACACCCACTCTGGAAGTAGGTATTGTTGTTTGGAATTCCCTTGTTTGAGCAGTTCCTCACATTCACACTCAAACATTGTTTTGATTTATTTTATTGCTGCTCTATAAATCTGACGTAAAACAAAACAGAAAACATTGGAACTATTGTTTCCAGGGACCATTGTAATCAAACTCACTGTCTTCCTATGACACAGCTCCCCCCATCCTGTAATTACATATGTCTACTTTGACTGGAGGATTCAAACCCCTTGTGAAAGGTGACTTGCTGGTTCCCAAACTGTTTATAACTAACTACTATACTGTACTAATCCTCTCTCCCTTCCCCTTTTAGCTTTTGCAACTGACTTTGAGTTTCAGCATTCTTTCCGTTAATGTCAAGACGGAAAATACACTTTGAGAAGTAATGAAATTTGTGGGTGTAGAGAGGGCATAGATTTTTTGACTTTTTTTTTTTCCTTTTTTCCCCCCTCATGTTTAATTAGCCCTTCTAATAGTTAAATGTTCTACGAGGCAAAGCCATTCTGCCTCTAACTATACTGACACACACGCCAAGGTCAGAATTAGCCTTTAGTTATAATGTTGGCTTAGGATCAGTTATGTTTCAGTCAAAAGGAAATGTGAACCTTGCCTGCGTAAGCATTCCAGAAGAGGTCAGTTCAGAGGCACAGTGGAAAGAAGTACTGCTGAAACACTTAAGTTCTAGGTGTCCTACCTTATACTGTAAAGCTTTGTGCAGTTAAGTCAGTGGCCAGCACATGGCCAATTTTATTCTCATAGCAGAAATAAAGAACAACATGAAAACTGTCAGTTGTTCCCACAAAGAATCATCAAAATGTTTCAATATTTTAGTGGGTTGTATTTTGGTTAAAGCGAATAAGCCCCTACGTAATTTTTTGCTATATTTTCGGTGTTTATTGTTTAGCGATGGTGAGGGGGCACTAATGGAAACAAGTTGTTTTTACTGTGTCACAGTAAGAATATAAACATACTGTAAAATAGATTTGTACAAATGAAACTGCTATTTCAGTGGTTTTAAAACTCATTTCCTTTACATCTTTTGAGAAATGGAAGAGGAAGAAGCCAGGGGAGAATTTTCCTAACTGTTTTTTGTGTGTTCTCATTGTAGGCCAAGACTTTAAATGGCATTTGTGATAAAGCCATTCGATCAACTACAGATCCATTGATGAGCCAGTGTGCCTGTCTGGAGGAGGTTCACTTAACCAACATTAAACCTGGGGAAGGCCTGGTAAGAACTGGAGTCTCCTGATGTCCCCAGTGTTTTATAAGGTAGTCTTGTGAGCCAATGCAAGTGTTTATGTATAGTAAGTTATTTCAAGACCAGTAATAACCTATGGAGAAAAGAAAGAGGCATGGGGAGGAACTCTAAAGGTTAATGGTCAGGTGGTGTACTGGAGTGGCTGCCAGAGACAGGTATGCATGTTAATAGGTTTGATCCCAAATATAATTTTTAATGGTAAGTTGCTGAAGATTTTTGTCTTAATGAGGATACTGGAGAATTTACAAATGCTTGTGAAATTAGTAGTTTTATTTTTGCAGGTTACTCTATCTAGTTATTTTTTTCGTAGGACTGGGGGAGGGAGAAGGTAATGAGAAATGATGTTTGTGTTTTGAAAGATGTGGTTTTATTTGTTTTTATAGCAAGACTGAGAAGAAAATGAGAATTTTTGAGGTTTACCTTTAGCAGGAATGAGACCTTTTTAAATGTTCAGTGACTGACTCTTGTTCATTCAGTGGATTCTGCTTAACTGAGTACTGGTTATGCGAAACTTAGTTTGAAATCTTAGTGGCTTTTCTATCTAGCAAACAGATGTGTTAGAATGAGTTGAAGGGAATTTAAATTCTTAAGTGCATTTGTATTCACCCCCTGGCCCTGAAGGCAGAAGAGATGAACACTTACAGAGAAAACTGCACAGTCTTACTGTGCTGTATAGTTTTACCTAGACCAATGGATTTGACTGAATTAGTCATGCATTCTTGAAATTATGGGGACCTCTGTTAATGTGCAAGCTACAACAAAGTGAAGTCAGTCTAGCTTGGACTAAGTAAGAAACGAAGAGGTAGGTGCACACCATTGGAAACTAACAGGCAAACAGGGAAGGAATTGGCTGGATAGGAAGGATAAAAAAAAAAAATCTTCTATTTTTCCTTGTACTTTTAAGCTAAGCTGCTTTTAGCTCCAGAATAACATCCAGTTCTATACTGCTCAGTGTGAGTGCTTCTAACAACAGATGTAGATAGGAAAAGTAGATATGTATTTGTTCATAAATGATGGAACCAATGTACTGGTCACCTCTTGTGGGGAAATCTGTGTAATTATTAGTTAATAGCTGGCTTGTGATTTTTAATTTGGTGTTCTTATGGTCAACACCCACTTCATCTGAGTTTGTCCTTGTGTTCACACTCAGTGTTAACATACTGAGCCACAGACACTCTGCTGGAGCTTTTATTGCTTATGTCAGCATTGTGGTTACAGGGTAATCTGTGTATTGGCTTGCCAAGAGAAGCTGTAAAAGAATATGTCTGCAATATTTGTAACCCATCTGTGTAAGTGAGATTTGTATGGGGAGAACTAGTAGCTACCTAGTAAAACCTGTAATTCTCTAGTGCAGACTGGGTAGTAAGGAAATAAAGTTTTTTTTGAGACCAAAGACTGACAAGGCAGCAAAACGAGCAGTGTTTGGTATTACCAATCAAACAGTGTTTCTAAGTCACATTCCATATATTTGGTGTTTTATTTTATAATAAATATTATAATTAATTATAGTAAAAGTGATCTGTGAAGAAGTTTAATGTAAAATTAGACCACACACTTTTCTAGGGAAAATGTATGAATTGTTAACTGGTTTTCATAATGTTTTGAGTCTATTGCCAAGAGTTGTTTAATCAGATAAATTATGTGGTTTATGTTGCCTTTAAACTTGTTTTTCATTTTTTCTTTATATTTAGGGAATGTACATAAAATCAACTTATGATGGATTGCATGTAATTACTGGAACTACAGAAAACGTAAGTGAAGTAAATGTAGATTAACTCAGGCTATCTGGACAGTAGCTTTGATGAGTTAGTTTGACTTAGTAGTTTTTGTTGTTTTACATATGACTTGCATGGTATTACTGCTTCTAATAGTGTGATGCATTGTTTGTTTATCCATAATTTGTAAATATTTTGTGTCTGCATGTTTCAGTGTTAGTCAAATTAAACCAGTTTCTGCAAGTTACATGAGTTAGTTCAAATGCTTGGCATTAAAATAATTACTTTAATAAGATATTGTATCTGCTGTTCTGAGCCCTTATGGTATCTTGCCTAACAGTCTTGAATGTGTTTGCTCTCTGCTGGCAAAGACAATCTCCCCTAATGGGAACATTTAGATGGTAGTGTGCTAAATTCAGTAATAAGTAATGAAATTAATGAGCTGTCCCGGCACAACATTACCTTGCAGAGTAGAAAGACTATGAACAAGTAAGACTTTTAAGAGTGGTCAGCTGGAAGGAAATAGTTGGTAGGGTAGGCAATTAGTTTTTTCTTCTTCTGTTTGTACACTGTGAGTCCATTGAAGGCTTCTGGGTAACCATGGAAGGAGTGGACCTCTAGCCAGAAGCTGAGGCTGGCAAGTGATGCTGTGGATCACAGCATCAGTCAAACATGCTGCTGTATGGGAGCAGTGACTGAAAGAAGGAAGAGCAGAGAAACTTGGCTTTTGCAGCAATGCTTTTATTTGTGGATAGGAAAGAACCAGTGGTTCTAGTTGTTACCCCTGCCAAGTCCAGGGACCAGGAGGAGAGCATGGATATCTGTGCTTGCAGTTCAGAGTGCAGAGTGAAAACTTTTATAGCTTTTATAGCTTTTATGCTACTGTCATGGCATAACTGTATAGAATCTGCCACAAAGACCAGGCCCACTTTGACAGCAATTTCAACATCCGATGAAAATGTCATGTTGACTGCTGACAAGCTGCCTCTGCATGTCGATCTTCTTTTGGGGCTGTATTTCTTCTGTAGCTTCGAGTGTTGACTTAAATGTCTGCTTTTTTTATCAACACTGGTTCTTCCTTTGGAGCAACAGAACTTGAAGTGACTGAGATCTGCAAACAACCGATGTCTTTATGGTGGCATGGTATTGTTTAGATGACCCAGGCTGGGTCTTAGCTCAGTTTTCTTCATAGGTTTGGAATGGTATCTTAGTAGCTATTCCCAGAAGCTGGTGTATGGGAATGCAGTGGAATTGCATCCCTAAACTGACAGTACTGAACAGTGGAAGGACTGGGGAAGTCTGTTTCGTACCAGTCAGCCAAGAGTATTCCTGAGTTGTGCCATCTTACATGTGACTTCCTGTATCACATTGACCTAGATCTGAACTTTGCTCTTTCCTCTGTTTTCACATGTGATCCAAGTGTCTGTGCTGTGACCTGCCACTTGTTGTAAGAGTTCTCTGTTCAAGGGTCCCCCACCCTCCCTCACATGAGCTGTTGGTCACCCAAAGGACAACTTGAAATGAGCTTTATTTTTTCCTAAACTTGATTTTGGGCCATCATTTTTTCATGATCTTGGTTGACTCGTATATATGCAGCTTTCCACAGAGGCATTTCCTTTCAGAGGAAGCAAGAAGACAATTAAGAAATGGGGTTACTCATGATAGCTGGAGCCTCCCATAAATTCCCACACGTTTTCTTCCCTTATTGCACTGTTTGTTCTTAGTTCTTTCTCATAAGAAAGTTATTGGAGCTCTAAAGGTGTGATGAGTCCTTAATCCCAGTGCTTAGTGCTGGAGTCACTAGGAAGAGCTGTACTGCTGGCTGGTGGTTACTCATGGGGTGGGGGGAATGGGTGGAGGATTTGTCCTATGACGGGGTGCAGTACATACCAAGGTTTGTGCTTTGGTACCCTTTGTGCTTTGGGTGTTGTCAAGGCTGGTCAGAGTTGGTGTGTTATAGCAGTGAGAGTGTTTTTAATAACTGCAGCAATAGCTGGTGCATTGCACCAGCTCTTGATAAATGTAAATATTGACACATTTATCTCTTCCTTGCTGATGGTTCCCCAGAGCTTAGGTTTTGTTCCAGGAAACTTGTATTTTAAGGTGTATTATTATTATTAGATAGGTATTTGAAAAATACTTGTCTATGCACACTGGATGTGTGCAAACATGTATTTTTATCTGTTGACCTTGATGCAGGCAAGCAGTTTGACGTTAAAGTTGGAAGCTTTTATTTACATTAGGAAACAGAAAGGAAAAGTGCAATGGATCTGTCTTGTGGATTGGACGGGTTTTGGTCCTTTGTTCTATACATTCAAAGTCTTAATGTATTTTTTTTTTAAATCAGTGTACATTTATTTGAAAGCTGTTTAGAATAGTTGCTGTGTTAGGGCAGAAACCCTCTTCAGTCCTCTCCTACTACTGTCTAAAACTAAGGTACAAACTAGAGGCAAAAGTAGAGACTGTTCCATGACTTAAGTACCATTTGATGAATTAATTTGCATTTCTGAAGTCATGAGCAGATGTGAAAATTATCTATACTGAAGAGCTTTGCTGATGCAACCTTTGACTTAGCATGGTGGGGGTTGTTATGGGAGGGATGAAAAGCGCTGAAGCACATGACTCTTGTTTTCCTCTTTTTAGTCCCCTGCTGATCGCTCTCAGAAGATTCATGCTGGTGATGAAGTGATCCAGGTTAATCGGCAAACTGTGGTTAGTAACTAACAATGTTACCAACCTTCCCATCCTTGCTCTGCAAGGCTTGCTCCCCACAGGTGCTGAGGGGATGGAGTCAGGAGGTGGTTCTGGTGTTTTCCTTATGAAATATTTGAGGCTTTTTAATGTTTTCCAGACGGATTTTATTCTTTGGAATATTTTGATAAAATAAATATGCAATATTTCATGTTTAAATGCTGTATGCATCATATCAAAATCCTTCATGTTGTATTTAAGACCAGTTTTAAAATGCTTTCTTAGAGTCCACTGAAATGCAGATAAAACCAGCTAAAAAAACTCCCAGTCATTTGCAAATGATTGTCAAATCATTTGCATCTGGGAACTTGGATATAATGATTACATTTTTGCTTCGCACAGGTAAGCAATGCCTTTCAATGAGAGAAAGAAATATGGCAAAAATAGTTCACTGTGAATCCCTGTAATAGTCAATTTGAACACATCCATGCATCCTCCTAGGACTAGAACTGAGGTATAAAGAGCATTGCTTGATACCTCAGTTTAGTTTACAGCTTAAGTAGAGAACTTTCTTGGAAACAAAAATGAAGAACCGTGCAAAAAAGAAGCTTTTCTTTTTTTTTCTTAATTTTGACTCTTTTTGATCTCGTGTATCTCTTCTAGGTTCATATTAAAACAGTTTGACTTGAGGGATTTGGGTTTTTCTTGTTTGTTTGCTTTCAGAAAAGAAATGCCAAATAAAAGATGTCTTTATTCTCTTCCAGGTTGGATGGCAGCTAAAAAATCTGGTGGCAAAGTTGAGAGAGAATCCTGCTGGAGTTAGGCTACTGCTTAAAAAACGTCCTACTGGCTCTTTCCATTTTACTCCTGCTCCATTAAAGAACCTGCGCTGGAAACCACCCTTGGTGCAGGTGAGAGGCTGCCAGCTCCACTCTGATCTCAGGATGGGAATGCCTTGGTTGCAGCTCGAAAAAGAGAAATCCCAGAAATGCTCCCAGGTGCTCAAGTTTAACTACAGATCAAGGAAGGTTAGGTGAAATGGCTGTCCTTTTCTGGTTTCTAGATAAAAGGAAAATGTTCTTGCCTTTTTCTTTTTTTTTTCCCTCTCTTTTCCTTAAAAACAGATAATGCCCTCTTGGTACACAAACGGACTAGGTGTGCTGAACATTTTAATCAGTCTACGTGTCACTGGGAGAACTTATCTGAGGAGAAACTGCTGAATCTGATGACATGTATGGAATTCATCAGCATGGAGCAATAAAGGCTTTCTCTATTTAGCACAGTAATAAGTTTTTGCTGAAATAACTTAGATTATTCCATATATTTGTCCTCTTTTTAGTCTGCTGAAGGATTGGAGTGTTTTTCAAGAAGTCATTTAAACTACTTGTTTACATAAGATTAGGCCGTGGGGCGATTCCCAGATTGGCTACTGAGCAGACAAAGGAAGTGTGTTAATAATTATTAAATAACCATGTTGAGGAATGGCTTTTGCATTAGGAAACTTAAGGCTTAATGCTTATAGAAAGAGACAACCAAACTGAATTTAAAGTGATTACGTGAAATGAATAAAATCAGGGAGAGTTCCCATTCCTACTCCTGTTGCGATGCAGGTCTCCCTACAGCTGTGAGGATAATTTATCAACCTATGAAATACCAGTGGCTATGACAAGTCTCGATGAAGGCAGATTTCTCTCAAACTGAGTAGAAGATGCGTACTTGACTACTTTTCTCATCTTTCCTTTCACCAATGCCTGTGTCTTGTTTTTGTGGCATCATGCCTGACATGTGCTACCAGTGTGAAGAGCTGAGGTGGGCTGTCATATAGGCTATACCAAGCAGTGTTTCCTTAGGGGAATGAGAGATTGGAGAAGGCTGTTGATCGTTCTGGGGTTCTGCACACTGACCAGTAAAAGGCGGGTGCTTGTGCAGGGGTGCTGTTAACTAAGTGGACAGTCCTTACAAAAAATAGAGAGTGCAGTTCTCTTGCCTGACAAAGGTGAAAGGATCTTTGAAGACTTTTCTCTCCTGGAGACAGACAGGAGCCTGGCAAGATACTGAGAATAGAGAGGTGAGCCACAAAGATGAGCAATGCCAAATCTATTTTTTCTTTGCTTCCCTGACTGTAGTTATATCTGTTGATCCAATTTATGGTGAACTTTACCATATTCCTGTTTATGCCTCAGGCCTTGGACTGTATGGAATAAAGGTAGCGTGGGCTGGCTTTGCAAGGTTTGCCAATCATATATTTTTTAAACAAATTATGTTCTTTTAATGAATTTAAAAATAGAATAAGACATTTTGTCTCAGTTGCTTTTTTTGGAATTTACAGGAAAAATATAACTGGAAAGAGCAAAATATTCTTGAGCAGTAGATTACCCATGATATGACTTCTGTAGGAGGGACTGCAAAGCTATCCAAAACTGGGGGGGAAGGAAAATGTAACTTCTAAGAGTTTTTAATGTGTTCATACAGCATGGAGATAATAGTTCACTAGGGGATGAAAATGGTACTATTGATTATTAAATTCTCTTTTTGTGAATGATAAATAAATACTCAGATATCTGATAGCTGTCTAACGTTTCAGACCAGTACTCCACCAACTTCAACTCAGTCACCAGAAAGCACCATGGATGCCTCACTGAAGAAAGAGAAACCAGCCATTTTGGATCTGTACATACCCCCTCCACCAGCTGTTCCATATTCTCCTCGGTATGCAAATAAACATGCACTACTGAACAAAAAACTCCTTCATTACACTTGTTTCTGAGCTGGCTTGCTATTACAACTCTTTGCAGATTAGCTTGACGAAACTGTAAATCTCAGACTTTTTTCTAGTTGCCTGAATGAATTGTATTGCTTAAACTTATGCTTAAATGCATACACTACCAGGATTGTAATAGGTTTTATTGCTAGAAGATTGTGTGCCACACAGATCAGAGTTGTTCCCAAAACACAAACAGATGTCACCTCAGGTTCTGTTTAAATCCACCGCAGCAAGAAGTAAATTTTGTCTGTAACTTTTTCACTGTTGAATTTTTTTTCTAGCAGGTTAAGTAACTGTTGTGGGAGTTAGGATAGAAAAGAATGTCACATTAAGATGCGTATAACATTAAATTGTTAAACTTGCAAGTTGTTTAAAACAGGAATGTTCCCACTGAAGGGAAGGGAGAGTCAATACATCAACTTTTATTTTTTTATGCTGTGGTGTAAGCTATAAAAGTGCAGACCTGTGTACCCAGCAGGCGGGGGGTGGTGTGTATGGTAAGGCTAACTGTTGTTTGTTCTCAAGTCCATGTTGACTCATGCCAGAACCCTGCTAGCTGATCTTGGAAGGTGATGGAAAAAAAAGTTTTCAGGCAAGACATGAAAGGCAGGCATGCTTTCTGGCCTGTGCCAACACTTTAGGTTACATGTAGACAGCCCAGCACAGGAACTCTGACCTTTAGCTGCAGGACTTGTGGGAGGGCACTTGCCTCCTGTCACATAAGGGCTGTGACAGAGACAGAGGTTCTATTACTGCAGTCTTTGGGGCAGGACTGGGAGGAGAGTTTCTCCAAGGTAGGGTCTCTACTGAAGTTGGATGCACCTTGACATGCTCTCTCCCTGGTTTTATGGTTACACATGTTCAGTTCTTTTAAAAAAACCCAAACCCTCAAATCTTTTGGCATAATAACAAGCATATAGTTTTAGCAGATGAATGTCTTAGTCTCTTCATTAAATTTCAAGCACATTGGTGAGTTACATGCATGTGCTCAATTTGTTTATTTTTCCTAAAGAGGCACAAAATTATATTGAGCTTCAGATGCCTTTAGAGCTGAATCTCTGTTGACAGGGAAGGAAATAATAGTGTGAGCTGTAAAACTTATCCTGGATGATGCATGGAAAGGGGACTTAACTTTGACTTTTAAAGAAAGCAAATGTGGGAAGTTGTGGCAGGCAGGAAGAGGAGAAAGGGCAATTCTTCTACTGTCTGTTTGGCTATTTATTTTGACCTCTGCATGTTTTGATTTTTTCTTGAAACAGTGGTGCATTTGTGTGGTGGGTGCTTTCCCCTCTCCTCCCCTCACCATCATCCTGTTCCCTTCCCTTCCTGGTGTGGATCTTCTCTGGTCCACGCTGGGAGGCAGAGAGCAGTGTTTGGTTTCCCTCCCTATGGCACAGTCTCCACGTGGTGGTGGTGTAGGAGAGCTCTCCACAGACATTCAGTTGTGATGTAACATTTGAGTCCTATTTGCAGTCTCTGAATTTCCATAAATAGCTCCTTCCCATTAGTGGAGGGCTGGAAAAGTGGTACGTGCTGGCTGGGGGCTGCTGTGAATACTGGGGTATATATGTGCTTAGGCAACCAGCTGTGTACTTTGATGCCTGACTGGGCTCATGGTTGCTTCAAGCAATAGGATTGTGGCATGTACAGGGAAAGGAAAAAAAAAAAAACAAACCAGGCAAATCTTAAGTTGGAGGGTAGCTTCTCTTGTAAAAGTACTTGCAGGGACACGTTCTAAAAATTGCTGTTCCTGGCCTTGGGAATGAGAGATTGCTCTGGGAAGGGAGTTCCTGCAGAATTTAATCAAAATCATATATGCGTATATATGTGTGTAGGTGTGTATATATATATATACACGCGTATGTATGTATGTGTGTATATATATACACTGTGAATCTATGATTGGAACTCTCAAGGAGGGAGAGAGAAAGTGGTAAATATTCAGTGACAGTTATTGGTCTCCTACAGTGACTGAAAACCATAGTCCCTCAGAGGTGTTGCCATGACACAGAGATGGATAAATTTGTGTAGCACTCCCGATTCACAGCTGCATACTGAGCAGGCAGTGAATCAGGGGCTTTGATGCCCTCAGGTCAGAAAGATCTCATTTATCAAAATCTTTTGCATGAGTGGAACCTCTAAACTCTGTGTGTTAAATTCCTGGCTCGTTAACGGTAAATATGGCGTAAGGCAGGTAGCTTTCTCTTCTGACTTGGTTTGTTTTTTTTTTCCAGCTTGTTTTCAGCACAGTGCCAGTTGTCATGAGCATGACTGGGTGCTAGAAGTGTGTTTCAAACCTAGTCATGTCTGTAGTGTTAAACTCTTAAGTTACTAACTGAGGTGACATGTCCTTTCAGAGATGAAAAGGGGAGTTTTGTGTATGGAGGAGGCAACAAACACAGTCAACCATTAACTGGGTCCAAGGGAGCCGAGTCTCCCAATTCTTTTCTGGATCAGGAGAGTCGAAGACGAAGGTTTACTATTGCTGATTCAGATCAGTTGCCTGGGTATCCTCTGGAAGTAAATATCCTACCAGCCAAGATGAGGGAAAAAACACAGTCCTATGGTGAGTTTACTCCTCTCTCGTTATCACTGTTTTGATAAGTGCTTTGATCAGTTTGAAGTGATTTGTGTTAGAAAACTGTTCATTAGACTTGATGGGTGGGCCTTCTCTGCAAATCGTAATTGAAATTACACATCTGAAATAATTTCACCTGAATGCCGTTATTTCTGTAATGAGTGTCGTTCAGCTGGGCTCTGCTGCTACAGATGGCCATTTCCATGTGTGTTTTGCTTATAACATTATGTCCACTGCTGTAAATGAGCAAGTGTGTTCAATCAAAGCTGTTCAATCTCAGCACATTGATCTCTTATTATTGATACCACCAGTGGAAGTATCTTCAAATATTTTTTCTCTGCAATTTGAACTCCTTATTGCTGTATCTCTCCCTTTGTTTAATTGTGAAAAGTATCAATTTAAAAATTGTTTTCCTTAACCTTTTGTAATTCCTCATAACCTTCTCTGTTGCCTCTAGGAAAACCTCGTCCGTTGTCAATGCCTGCTGATGGAAGTTGGATAGGAGCTGCAGAACGCTTCTCTAGGCCACGAGGATTAGGGAGAAAAGGCAAGGTTTTAGGTGTCATCCCTCCTTCTCTTCCCTTCCTCTCCAAAATTTCCTTGGGGTGAACTGCATGAAAGCATTTAAATTAGGAACGGAGGACTATGGTTTGCATATTGCTGAGCTGATCCAAGGTGACAGTTGTTGGTTTTAGCAGGAATGCCAGATGGTAGTTGTGAAATTTGTGAGGCTATTCAGTGCTGGGACTCAAACTTTTTCCCCTCTTGGAATTCTTGTGAGCATTAAAAGTAAGCTAGAATGACTAGGGCAGATCTGTACTTGTCTTTTTATAGAGAAGTATTGTTCTTACGCAAATCTCTTTCCTTTCTTCTGCATTTAATATTGATTGTAAAACTACTTTTTTAATAAGTCTTTCTGTTTCTTTAGCTCACTGTGGAGGCTGTTGTACAAGCAAGCTTGTTCTCTAAATGTAAAATGTAGGGCCTTTTAGAAGTTGCTTTTTAATGTGACTCCTGTTAGAAAACAACATATTCTGCAGACATCACTGAATGGGAGAGACAGAAGCTCATAACATTGGGTGTTAGGTTGGGTGGCTTTTTTTACTTGCTACACTGTCCTTCTCTTCCCATCTCCTTTTGCATCTGAAGGGCTATTTGAGTACTTTTAGAGTGGGAAATAAGGATGAGTAGTTTCTTCTTGAAATGAGTTATGAAAGCTAATGCGTAATTCTGCATAAAATAGATGCTGAATTCTATTATTTTAATGCAAAAATAGAAGTCCATAAGCAGTATAAACCTGGAGGGATATTAGAAGCAAGCTATGTAACAAGTCTAACAGAGCAATCACCAGGTGGCAGGGCTGGTTTTGTGTGTATGTTTTTTTGTTTAGTTTTGCTTTTGGTTTTTTGTTGACTTTTTTTAATACTTGAAACGTACCTAAGTGCTGAAGACTTGTATGTAAGCTGTATTGAATCACATCCAAAGGCCTGCCTAGTCCAGTAGGATGCCTCTAGCAACAACTGCCATGATCAACTGCCTAAGGAAGAGTAAAAACAGAGAAAGCATCACAAATCACTGGTCAAAACCAATTCTCAAAATTAATTTCTTTTGTCCAGAGTAATATTTGTATCTTTTAAGTTACTCATGAGTTACATTGAGAAAAATATGGATTCAACTCTGGTCTCTTCAGCATTTTGAATAACATGTTACAAGACAGTTTGCTAGGTCTCACCCATGATAATGATTTGCATGATGGTAGTCTGCACTAGCGTTTTTAGTGTGTGTGAATCTGGAATTTAACAGTCAAATGGTATCTTCTCTGTGTATGGATTTATTTTCTTGTTATTTGTGTTACTTAAAAAAAATATTAAAGAAGCAAACAGCTATGAATCTATTGATAGCTGCTTATGTTGAGGTGGATTATGAAAAATAACCAAAATCTGGGGAATTTGAAGTGTAACCAGAATATTTTTTAGAAAAATAGAAAGTGTTAATGGAGGGGTTTGAAGTCATCAATAATTGGTTTTCCTCCTCCTGTTTGTTCAGGTGAAGATGTCCTCTGCAGGTACTTCAGTAATGAAAGGATACCCCCAATCATTGAAGAAAGCCCCTCCACGCAGTACCCCCTCTCCAGGCCAGTGTCTGACAAGCAGTTAGTGAAGGGAACGGATTATATTCGAGGCAGCAGGTGTTTTATGAATACAGACCTCCACAACAGTGCAACAATTCCTTTTCAAGAGGAAGGTGCTAAAAAATCGTCGGTTACATCATCCACAAAACACTCCTCTGCAGAACCCTCGCTGCTGGTCAGTTGGATCACAAGACTGAAATTGTTGACTCACTGACTATTGTCCACAACGCTGTTACCAAGTGCCTTTGCTCATCGATCAGACTTCGCTACTTTTCAGCTTAACTGACGGATAGTGACTAATGCGGTATTCTTTTCCTGGAGAACCTTACATTTTTGCCTTTTCATGACTTTTGACAGAGCAGAGGGTACCATAGTGCAAGGAGGGGAAAAAAGATAAAGATCAAGTTCCTCTTCCTGGCCAAAAGCTGAAGGCATTTATTCCCATGGAAATAAGTAGAATTCAGTGAGATAGAGGCCACACATGACCTGGAATGTGCATAGTGACTCAGAAGAAAGAATTGTGTTACCATGAAGTCCAGTGGCACTTTAGTTGTCTGAATGCTCAGAGACTGGTGTGACTGGCTGGGTGTCAGTGTAAGCAGAGCTCAGCACAAGTTGCACTGCGTTACTCTCCTGACCAGGAAAGATAAGCAGAGGAACAATGGTTTTGTGCAACTTACTGATGCTGTTGCAAATACTGCGTGAGATCAACCTTGTGAGGAAGAAGTAATAGTGTTGCTATTCTTTCTCTGATACCAGAAATTCTGTGAAGGCTTAGGAAGAGAGTTCTCTCATTCAGAGATTTTAGGAAATTGGACTAATTTAATTATAAATCAATCCAACCTGATATGTAAACTATTTTTTTGAAATCACAGTAGAAATAAAGAGCACTGAACAACTGCAGTGCTTGTCTGTAAAGGTATATGGATTGCTACAACATGCCAAGGAAATGCATCTGTAGAGGTGGTAAAAGAATATATATTTTCTTCCTTAATTGTTTAAGAATGATTTGCTGTTAACCAAAGTAACCTTTTAAAGACAGTCCTGTTGGACTTATGAGAACTTTTACTATGGTTCAGTTTTTGAATGATGTGTTGTTTTTATGAAAAATATGTGCTATCATACACTACAATTGTAAGACATTTGCTATTTTCTATATAGCTCAAATCTTTACACCTTCAGAATTTTGAAATAGCATTGGGTATTTTGGGAGGAAAATAAAACTTGTTTAACAAAAGAGGATGATATTAAAGAGGTATTGTTCAAAAGAGAATGTACATAGAACTGCTAGTATGCAAACTTAAAAAAAGTTTAAAGTAATTTAAGTGTTAAATATAGTTGTATATATTTTTTACACTTAAGCAGATACTGTTTGTACCTTCCTGTATTTCAGTACTGGGCACAGCTTAGTCAAATGAAAAGTTTTTGTGTTCCCTGCTAATTATAAGACTAACTATTTTTGTAGATGATACATTGCCAACAGCCTTTACTGCTTTGGTCTTGCTGAAAAGAAGGATTTGTATTTAATAATTGGTGGGTAAAGAGGGGAGTTAAATACTAGTTTTTACTTTGGACTGGGGCAGGAATCACATGTGATAACATGAGTGTTTTTAACACTATAATCTGACTGTGAACATGTGACCATTCTGTTGCAACAAGCTTATGAAGTTGTGCTACAGCCCCGCAGAGAGAGACAGGGTGTTTCATTTCTCAATTAATTATGTTTGATTGTGAGTGGTGATTTAGGTGGGGGCTGGTTTGGACCTTTCTAATCAAAGCAGATTATAATATGTCCATCTTGTGGCACTCTTCTCCACTGCCCTAGATGGCAGTCTATACTAGAGATGTGACCAAACACTGCTGCGATGCAGTTGAACCCCAGAACGGTTTGATTCTGCCTCCAAGAAGAAGGCTGAAACTGCCATGTTGTGGGCACTGTGATGTAGTATAGTCCAACCTCAAATTGACTGAACTGTTTTAAAGTAAATCACAGTTACTGAACTAGATCAAAGATGTTGTCTAAACAAGACATTTAAAATGGAAATTTTGCTCATCTCCAGTGTCCTGATTTCCACAGTTTAAGAGTGCTCTATAGTTTAGGGGTAAAAAAAAGTCCCACAGATCTAGGAGTAAATCACAGTCAATATCTTTCTGGCATAACCTGTAAAAAATGTAGGTAACAAGTTAGAAACTACTATTATACAGAAACTTGGCTTATCTCTTGGTATCAAAGGTACATGTATCTATTCTGTCAAAAACTATGCCTAAACTGACTTCCCTAATTAGTACAACATACATATCCAGATATCCTGCCATGGTACAGCACTCCACAGTACTCTGAATACTCTGTCACAGAGGCAAAACAACACAGTTAAATGGAAAAGATCATAAACCCCATGAAAATAAAAAATAATATTTAGTATTCCTGCATATATGTATAGTGAGGAAGGTGTACTTCAGAAATAGAGAGCAGGCTTCTGTTTTAGTCTGTAGAGTATTTGCAAGGCAGTACCTTGAGTGTTCCTTTACATAACTGTTGCAAGAAAATACTATTTTAGATAGTAATGTGCAAGAGGAAATAAGACATAAATATGAATACTAATGGCTTGTAGAGACAGAGTTCAGGGCAATTCTTCAAGCAATGTGTTTCCTCTATTATTATGGATAATTAAATTAATCAGTGTTTGAATTCTGGATGGCCAAAAGAGGTGGACAGACTATTGTATTATACTAATTTTATGCTAATCAATTAACTGATAACCTTTTCTTCCTCATAAGCAGGGCTTGTTTTAAAAACAACATATTCCCTAAGGTGGGTGCTCACTGAACAGAAAGAGAGGAAAAAATAAAAATCTAAAACTTAGCCAAATGAGGAAACAGATGATGAAGACTAGTTTTATAGTTGGAGAGGATAAAGAATTTTCTTCTTGCATATTTTTTTTGTCCAAATCTTATGTCAGCAGACAGCCTTCACAAACTGCACTATACCTGCAGCCACATCCTGAATAAACCAAGTTAAACCCCTCATCAGGCTTCAACTTAGACTTTGAGCTCAAACCTTTTTTTACTTCCCTGGGAGGTTTTGCTTCCCTAGGAGTTTTTCTGCATTCGTCAGTCAATTTTGGGAATATCTTACACATGATGGACAGCAGGGCTCTTGTGTACATGCATATTCAGAAATGCCTTTGCCAGCAGGATTGGTATCTTGAAGGAAGGTGTTTGTTGTTTGTGTTTTCTGCGCTTCAATAAGAGCTACTTCTCCGAGCTTCCACTTTAAGTTCTAGTGCACCACCTCAGAGTGTGAGTTAGAAATACTTGTGTACAATTGGAAAGAAGTGTTAGGTCCTTTGGAGTACTCTGACTTTGTCCTGCTGTACAGCTGTAGCTTCTTTTTTCTCTGTAGCCTGAGTTTTTCTTTGCACATGCTGTGGTGATGGAGCATGTGCTCTTTGAGGCAATCACATGTGAATGCTTTTGTCACCTTGCAGAATGTAAGGTTTTTATAATGGACAAGAGCTCTCAAGAAAGCCATTGACTTACACTAAAATACAGAAAGAGCATTCCAAAAGGACTCAACTTGTAGAATGAAGAAAGAGGGGCCAGGCTAAGCCACATATATTGGTCTGTGTTGTGTTGAACACTGTTTCAGCTGCATGGCAGTAACTCTCAAAGAAAGCAACTCACACAAGTGCAGCACACATGTACTTCTACTGCTACATTTGTATGATGCTAGAATATGAAACAGTCATTCAAAGTTGTAATATATAGTTCCACACATGGTACTTGAGCTGTAATATGTATAACAAAAGCAGTGAAGAGCTGCTGTCAATATGTAATTTCACCAAATTCTACTGCCCACACTGCTGCAGCATCGGTTTAAAATAGTCCAGTTTAAAATATCCAGTTTAAAATATCTGGTTTAAAATATCCAGTTGCCTGCACAATGCAGACCCAGCTCTCTGGCAAGTCCCTAAACATCAGTTTTGTCTTCTTTTGTGATAGTGGTGAGATTGTGTCATTCCCACGAGGCCTCGTGCAGTGATCCGAAAGCTTAGTTTGGGTTTTTCTGGACTTAGTCCAAAAGTGGAAGGTCAAATTTTTAAACAGTATTACTGAACCAGTATTACTTCGAGTTGGGATTTCTTTTTTATACATACTAAATATGAAAGAGGGAGGAGCTATCTGTTGCACGTACTTTGCCAGAAGGAGGAAAAATAAGGATTACATATTCAGTGGAGGTAAAAACTCCAGATATTTGGGTGTCCTCCAGTTCTCGCCAGTGTGAGAAATGTGTTTGTTTTAGCATGACATAGCATAGATGTAAACATTTCTTTTTAAACCTCTCTGTGTGGCCACCTCAGTTGTTCAGGGTAATGTAAGCCACTGACTTTCTCCCTTAAGTGGTTGTAGAGTTAGCCCAGTATATTTTTTTGGGAGAGGACAAAGATACCTTGTCTTAGGCAAATACATGATTGATTAACTGGATATGGAGACAGAGGAATTAAGCATAAAACTAGTGCTGGAGACTGCTGATTTATTGGGAGAATTCTTGGGATCAGTTTAAGACTGTGGTTCCTGTTTGTTCCCTGGACTCTGGTGAGGATGAACAGTTCACTATGCATCTATTGCATAGTGATAGCTGCAGTTTGGCAGCTAGGCAGCAGCCAAGGAATCAGAGAACAGCCCAGTCCAATTTACTGTGCCATCTTCAGCAAAGTGGGTTAGTTGTTTGGGCTTCTTTGATTTTGATTTTTCGATTGGTTGCTTGTTTCCCTTCCCCTGTCTCCATAAGTGTAGCCAAATGGGCCAAGGTAGGAACTGTTGAAATGTACCTGTGGAGCAAACACAACAAGATCCTGATGAAGCAGTGGGCTGTGCTTGCTGATGAGGCCAAGCTGCCATGTGTTTAGATGTGCTCTGGGAACACCTTTGCAGGTAATGAGCCTCAGACCTTGTGACTTTTGCTTAGGCACTTTTTTGTTCAGGCAATATTTACTGAGAGGCATAGAAAATACCACAGTCTAAACTGATATATGTATTTAATGTTCTTTCCCCAAGTAATCATGTATCTCAATGTTACCTAATAATGGGTTTTCCTCTTCCATCCCCCATTAGCTGTTTTCAGTACAAATGTTTCTCAGGAAATCCTCCCATATTTCCAGTGTAAATGTTAATAATTCCAAGTAGTCACAAATGGACCATAATATTTTAAACTGTAAAAAAACCAAAAACAACAACAACAAAAAAATCCCAAACAAACAAAACCTCAAAACCAAAACACAAGAAGAAACACTTTTTCTACCTTGTGAATAACAACTTTATGAATAATAATGAAACTAAGGATTTTTACTCAGGTGAAAGATCAGCCAGACTTTAGTGGCTGCATCGTGGGTGATTTGTTTGATTTTATTACATGATAGTAGGAAGTGAGGCCTATAGTTCAGGTATTGTAGATTCTTGCAGAGCAACTGTGGTGTTTAAATGTGTCTCCACAGAACCTGATCAAAGGCTTTCTTAGGTGTAATGCAGCTTCTCATAAGACTGTCTTCCCCAAGCCCACTGAATGTGCCATTGAATATGCAGAAGTCTTAATACCATCTGACATAGTTCTTGACCATTTGTGTCTGGTGAGAAGTTGATATAAGTTGCTATAAGTGAGTAGGATGAGAAGAAAATACATGATGTCCAAAATTAATTATTTCCCTTTCTGTATGTCCTTCTTCCTCTTTGACATTCTCCTCCTTACACTAAGGCCAAGGGACTTTCCAGGAATTTATTGCACAAACAAAGAGCTATAAATCCTTTTAATATTTATAGCATAATCTAGTTTGTTTTGATGTCTGAGATAGTTTTGGCCAGAGCTTTCCAGTAAAAATAGCACAGCCCACAAGACAGTATTTCCAAGCTCTTGATTCTTTTAAGAATTCCTCTCTGCTTAGTAAACTGTTGGCTTATACTCTGCTTTGAAGCTGGTTAGACCACCCCAAGCAGTCCTTGGCCTTTTAGGTCCAAACACATTGGTTTATCGCTGGACAGGAAGAAAAGTCTGTGTTTTTTCCTTGCTTGGAGTTTTTTAACTCTGGATTTGCAGGTCACACTGGAGAGATGGATGCAGACCTATCACAGAGGTCTTCTGTCTTTCCCTGCCTACCCTCTCCTGCTGTCTGTGCAGTGGCTAGGCGGGATGGAGGGACAAGAGGGCAAGGAGGAATCCAGAAGCTAAAGCAGCAGCCCCTCTCTTCTCTTCTTCCTGCTTAGGAGATGAGTGACAGGCCTCTGATTCACCTCTCAAAACACATGTTTAGAAAGGTTTTGGTTTTGGTTACAGAGGAGATGAGTAATTGTTCAGGTATGTTTTTAGAAGTAATAAAGACAGGAAGTACGAATGTTTAGGATCAAGTGGACCTAATTGTTTCCCTCGGGATGCTGCTGCGTGGGGCTGGGCATTAACCCTGGAAGCAGCAGGCTCCATGGCGCCCTCTCCTGCTGTCACTCGGGCAGCTCTGTAGCTTTCGTTCAGGGATGGGCTGGATTTTTACTGGCAGTTTTCTGCTGCCTTGTAGTTAAGTGTGGGATTTCCTTCCTCTCCCAGTGTGGCTTTTTTGGTGAGCTGGGAGCCAGGTGAGACTCTTTTCCCATTAGCAGGGAGAGAGGAGAGCCTGTGTTGGCTCATACACCTGGTTTTCATTTCTTGTGGTCGATAAGCTGTACTTGATTGCTGTGGCTGTCGTCCCAATGAGTTGTAGGTCAGAACTAGCTTAAGGGTGTACTTGAATAGCAAATGAATCTGGGACTGGAAAACTAAAAAAAACCCAAAAAAACCCAAACAAAAAGAAACCCACCAGAATAAAAGGCTTCTTCTGGAAGTGTGGGAACATTGTGGAGGGATGAATGTGTTGCACAGTGTTACCGCAGAGGTAATGTGAGGGAGCTGTTGTTTAAAAACCAAAAATGCTTGGCAGCACATGAGCTCCAGGTATGGCACAGGCAAGTTTCACCTGGTGCTGCACAGAGAGGCTTTTATTAAAGCGAAGTGGACCAGTAAGCTGGGCCTATCTGAGGCAGGCAGTGAGGCAGACACCCTAAGGTGCTTGCTCACTGGTGAATCTGACCACAAGAAGTGTGTTTGACATGCTACTGCCTGGGGCTGGCTGCTGTCCTTGGAATGGATGTGGTCTGTGTGTGGGAAATAAGGCCTCTAGCAGAATGTAGAAGAGGCTCAGGTTTTGGTATCATGACTCATTTTCCCAGTGGTTGACCAAAGAGCAGGGGGCGTGATGGGGAGCCGTCATGAGATGG
Organism: Corapipo altera; assembly: GCF_003945725.1. Taxonomy (NCBI): domain Eukaryota; kingdom Metazoa; phylum Chordata; class Aves; order Passeriformes; family Pipridae; genus Corapipo; species Corapipo altera. Next base: position 26,400,533 of record NW_020884874.1, read on the forward strand.
ACTCCTGTTGCCATTAAGAAATTGCAGGGATTGAAAACATATATCATCAGAAATTTGAAGTTCAGAAAACCTGGACCACCCACGGTAGCCAAAGGACATGACATCTCCCATGGGTCACTCCTGCAAATGGGAATTTTTGGTCTAGTTTGCAATGAAATATTTGATGTTTTCAAAATGTAGAAGATTTTGGGCACCCTCTGGTCTCACTCAGTGTTTACTGCTCACATAGCTGGCTGTGAGAGGAGACATCTTGGCAAGGGTGGCCAACTCTGGTAGTGTTGACTCAGGGCAGGAGCTGTGAGGTGAGAGCTGCATCAAGCTGATTAGTTTGATACAAACTTTTCAAGTTGGATGTGTGTAACAGATCTACATCTTAACAGGAAGTGGAAGTCAGTTATAAAATCACAAAAAACATACAAAAACCATTAGTGGAAGAAGAGATGCTGCCAAAACATGGTTTTCTGTTGCTTTCCAGTACTCTTGCCTAGCTTGCACCTCTAAGACAAAGTCCCAGGTGGTGCCCTAATGAAAAGTGACACATTAGGTGACCCCCTTTGTTGTTCAAAGCACCAGGCCAAGCAATGTTTCTGTTAATTTTCCTATATGTCTTGAGTGACTTCCAGTGATGACCAGTCCATTCAGTCTGTTGCCAGCTTTTCTTTTTGCTCAAGTTGCCCTTGCTGAGCACCTTAGAGGAGTTTCTGCATTATCACACTTGTGTGCGTGCAGAAGGCAGTGTTGTGTTCAACGTGCTTGTGCTGCTTTTATACTTGAGGATAAATAAACATTTCTTCTGCTAAGTTAGCAGGGCTTGTCTGTCCAGAGGTTCTGTCCAATGCAGCACTAAGTCTGATCCTTCTTTCTACTTTTTGTGTCAAATCTGGTTAGTTTATTAAGAGCTGTTTCTGATTTATGACTGAAGGGGTGAAATGAAAATAGGATCTTGTTGATGAAGAGGACTCAAGTGAACATTTGAACAAATGAGTAAAGGCCAAGGAAATTAGAGAAGTAAAACCAGGCATTAATTCTTTATCTTTGAGCAGTGTTAAACATAAAATACACCAAGTAAATGTGTATGTGTTTTGCATTTGTGTGAGTTTTTTATCTCAGCCTACTCTCTGGAAACTCTTAAGCTTATTCTTATACAAGTTTCCAGACAATGAGCTGCAGGTAACTGTGGGAAACTTATGATCAAGCCGCTCCTTATTGTGCTGTTGTATTGTGGAAGAGCAGACTTCTTGCAACATCTGGCTTTTCTGTTCCTTCCCAGCCCTCCCACTCTAAAACCAGTGCACATCAAGTCAGGTGGCTTTCACAATTATGAGCTTGTCACTAGATCCTCTTTTCATTGTCCTGTTTGGTGCAACTTTTGAGAACAATATAAAATGGATTTTTAAAGGCTGCAGGTGCTGCAGTACATAAGCACTGGGAGATGTAACTATCTACAGGTTTGAAAACCGGAGCCATTGTAAGGTAACAGATACACTGCTTTATTTAAGATGAAAAGTTGTTCTTCGAATAGAAATTGGGTTATGTACTTGGACTACTAAATACACATTTGTTTCAGAAATGCACAAAGCACCATTTGTGTGCCACTTAGTAAAGTTCACATGGAAAAGCTGAATCATCCAAGCCATCTGAATGATGCACACTATTCAGTAGTTGTTTTCTTCAGCAGGCAGCTGGTGATCTCTCTTCCTGTATTCGGGGCTTGGGTGGGGGAGGAAAAGGAAGACAGGAGTCTCTGTGGGGGGGGAAACCTATTGGCTCATATGTGCAATCTTTATGATTTTCCTGAGAGATCGCTAAATTTGTGGTAAGTTAAAACTATATTTAGGGAATTGAAGAGGAATATACGTTGCAATTGTGTTATAAAGCGTTTTATTTTACAGTAATAATGCTTTATACATTTTTTTAAGCATGATTTGCTTGTTGTATTTGAAGCAGTGCTTCATGGGGAAGAGATGGGAGTTGTGCTAGGGCTGGGGGTCGTTCAGACTGGATGACTTCTTTGCCTTCTGCTCCCCTCTTGAAATCAGGAGGTGAACTGTGAGATTTGGTGCCTCAGTCAGCAGCCAAAAAATGGTAACTCAATTTATCTCTCGTGCTGCCCCTGTTGTAAACTTTTTAATACCCAATTTACATGTTTACCTGCTGAAGCTCAATGGTAGTGAAGGGCTGTTTAATGCTGGAAAAAATCCCAGCTAATGAGCTGGGAGTCTGTCTGAGACAGGCAGGTGACAGAGCTGGGGGGGAACAATAGTTTTGCAGACACCCCCACACATAATCCCTGCAGCTACATCTTTAGTTTTCTACATATAGGATGTATCTATTTTTTCTATGGGATATTTTCTTTGTATTGACACTGGTGAAGAAGTGGGTTTTTTATGATCTATCCCTTTATAACAGTCTGTCTTACCTATTTATATTGTAAGAAAAAAAATTTTTGTAGCAAGCCACATCTTGCAGTTGTAACTTCCTGAGTGTGCTGGGTCAGGGACTTAATTGGCCTCTATTGTATTTAATAGTACAGTCTGAAGGGTCTAAGGAGCAGCAGAATGAAAAAAACAATGCAGAGGGGCTTTACTCAGATCTCGTTAGCCTGACTTTTCTTTCTTTGTGATTGGTTATTTTTTTCCCCTAAAGCTGAAGAGGAACACAACCAGCAGGCATTCAAATCTTCTTTTGAATCTATACCAGACTCTGTGATTGAAAGAGAAATGAACTACCTGGGAACTGATGGCAAATTACTTTTATTTCTAACCAACACAGAAAAAAAAAAAGGGTCAGGGCTCTTGTTCTCAGCAGATTCTTCAAGAGAGCTTCTCATTGACTCTACTAGGGGGGCACTTCCTTTTGATGAGTGTCACTTTAGGACTGGCAATGCCTGCAATAACCTGAAGTACAGGTAGTTCTAATTAGGGGGAAACAGCCCCCTTGCTTAGAAAACATTGGCCTTTGAGGAAATATTAAATCAAATTATGTTGCATAGTCTTAAGAAAAGGTGACTGCATTGGTGTCTTAAGAACAAACATTAAAGATTTATGTAAGAAATTTATAGGACCAGTTTTTATAGAACAGGAGACAATAGGCTTAAATTACAACAGAGAACTTGAATTTGGTCAAAAAAACTAATGTCAAGGAGAGTTAAGCGCTGGTTTAAGATACTGAAGGGAGCTATGGAACCTCCATTATTTGATGTCTTTAAGAACAGGTTAGGCAGCCTCTGTCGAGAATAGCCTGAGTATAATTGATCCTGCTGGGAGGAGCAGACTTAGTGATCTCTTGATGTCTCTACAACCTCATGAGTTTGCAGAGATGTGAGTAGGCTGCATGTAAGTGCATTCTGGTAGAGTTCATCAAGAACTTTCAGGCCCTTCTGGATAAAAGTCACCATACACACTTCACCATAACTGTAGTAAAGTTTTGATGTTTAAAGGAGATTGAAGCAATCAAATAAATGCATGAAAAGATTCAGTTCAGTGACACCACGCAGGAAAAAAGGATAGCGAGCAGTAACATACAGAATTACTAATTTTACGTTTTTGTAGTTATCTAGAATGAAATCATAATCTTCTTCAATTATGATTGTCATTCCTTCAGCTGAGATACTTGCACAACACTGGAAAAACATAACTATTTATTTTGAAGAACTATGGGTTTTTTCTCCTTAATAAAAGGAAAGTGTTAGGGATGCCACTACACTTCTGAGTTTTAGGGGAAAGTGCTTTGATAGATCTAAAAGATAGTTTAGCCTTTGAAAATGAAAACAACAGATTTATAAAATCTACTCTTTTATACTCCTTCCTTTGAGATGATAGGGTTGAAAGACACATTCCCATACCTTGTCATTTCTAATATAATCTTTAATTTTTAAAAAGGAAAGTAACTTGTGGACAGACAGGTTAGTTCTATGCTTTTGGAAGTGTCTTGTTTGTGTACATAAGTTCCCTGTTAAACTGCAAAGCAAAAGAGTACCCACCTTCATCTTCTTTCAATCAGTGGGTGTCTCAGGGATATGAACTTTGGAAAGGCACACAGAGTGAATTATACTGAGAAATTAATTTCTCACACAGTGCGATTTGTCAGTGACCAGTCTCCAGAAAGCAGCACCAGATGCCCTGAATATTTTGGCATTCAAGTCTGTTGAAATCTCCAAAGAGGAAGAAGTGAAAGAATGGTGGCAAGTCTCTTGTGAGCAGTTTTGGGGATGTGGGACTTCATTTGCACATGAGTGCGACAGCTCTCTTCAACAAAAAACAGGGTGGGAAGTGGGATAGACTGTGTCTCTTCTACCACTCAAAGGACTGAGCCATCTGCTTTTCCATGTCATCATGAAACAGTGTCTGGTCTGCTGTCTTATCTCTTCTGTGGACTATTTATTCTTTCCATAAGTAACACATATGCTTCTTTGGACCTGTCACTATTGCCCTCACTACAATTCAGTGCACATGTAAAGCCAGTAGTTATTTTAGGAAGCAATAGCATCAGATTTCAAAATATATTCTTGGTAGGTTTTCAGATAATCCATTTATATGTAGTTACAGTGCTTTGAAGATATAAAGTGCCACGTTACTGATAAGTACTGATTAGTCATGCAAATAAATGGAAATATTTTAATTAGGGCATTTTCAACATGACTCGTACTGTGGAAAAGAGCCTATATAAACATATTAAATAGATAATTTATTAGTGAGAACAACCTGTGATTAAGGGCGTTGTGTTTTAATTTTTTTGGGAAGAATAATATACATGAAAAGCAAAGTACTAATGCAAGAGAGTAGCAGCCTGATAAGCTAAAAAACAATCACTAATAACCTATGTTTTTCAATAAAACTACAAATGAGATGTTTGTGTCTCTTCATGTCTGCTTGAACCACAGTATAATTTTGAGTAAGCTGGAGACGCTTAAATATGTACTGCCTGAAATGTGGCAGCCTTTCCAGTTGGTCACTTTTAGAGTCTACCTGCATATCCTATGGGGCTATAGTAGCTTTGCTGTAGAATTTGTCATCAGTGTTCTGCCAGGACCCTTCCTTCTTGCAGTAAGGCCATGAGGCCTTCTGGTATCTTATAGGAGGTGTGTGAAGTATTGCGAGGTCATTCTGTATCTACTTCATAGTCACTTTTGTATGTATGTGCCATTATGTGTAAGGTGAATAGAAATGGAGGCCAGGATTAAGGTACAGTGTTATGCTATATTTGTTTAGGAAGGCTTTTGAGAATTATAGCCAGATCTTTTGTTTTTTTTGAATGCAGTTGCACACTACACTGTTGCTTACCTTGGAAAACAGGATTGGGTGCCTCTGTGATGAGGAATGGAGCAGAATATCAGACTATTGTTATTGATATGTGTGTTTATCACCTTGACAATATATTTGGGCGATGTAAGTGGTGAATGTTTGATAGACTATGGGAATACATCCATGAAACAATTCCTTGTCTCTTTGTTTTTAGTGCCAGGACTTGTTTATAGTGGAGTGTGCCAAAGTTTACCTCCAATTAAAAATCAGGAGAAGCAACAGTTTACCCCATGGTAAACCTTACTATCTGCGAGTTAGTCACAACACCCACAGTCTTTTTAATTGATGAATAAAATGCAAAGTTGTAATGTAACTGGATTTTCCAGTCTGATTTCCTAGTTTCAGTAGAATTTGCCTGAGCTTTATAAAAGTATGTAAGTATTTACATGTGTATATGTCTGAGTATATGTATATATCCATGTATTAAATTCTGTTTAAACTACTCATATAATATTTATCAGAGATGTAATGACACAGCTTGTCAGCTCTGTCTTTCAGACTCACTCTTTTACCTTTGCTGAAAACTTTTTCAAAGAGATTAGACTTAAAAACTCTAGTCAAGGCACACGAGTCTGCTGTTGCCATATTTCCCTGTCCACACAGCAAGTCCCCTTACTAAGCGGATAAAACCAGGCACAAGTGAAAGCTTTAGTGATGCAGCTTGTGTGTAACTTGTCACTTTATGCTTATTTAAGACATATATTTCTCTTGGATTTTTTTTTTAAACTGAGAATATACAACAATAAATTTTCACAGTCATTGAAGTTATGATGCCTATTGAGTAGGTATTTAATTCTTTTCATGTCTGTCTACACAAAGTTCAGTGCAAAACCTATCATTGATCACTGCTATTCTCTTCTAGTGTAAGCTGCACTCCAAGTTCGGCTGTGTCTGTGTCTGCCTTTCTAGAAAGAGGTCAAATTGACATTTAGAGTTGTGCTTTGAAAAAAACTGCTGTGACTTCATGACCTTTCTAAAACTGGTATTCTCTGCCTTTTAAATAGAGACTTTCACTTGAAGGAATTTGCAACAGATTTTCTTCTCAATCCTTCACACTTAGATCCTGGCCTCATTCCAGAGTGTAGAAACTAGATTTGTAATTGCCTTATTTACAAGATAGGGTCTCCCCCTCTCTTTGTTTGCTTAACTTGACAGATTGTAGACTATCAGACACCACTTAACCTTCTTAAAAAATGTTTTATTTCAATTCCTTTTCTAATAAGGATCCATTTATTCTCCTGAGAAACTATCATGAGAATGAACAGAAAAAATGGATTTTTCTGAATTGAATTTGTAATACCAGAGGATTGTAGTTCACAGGAAAGAGAAAGATAGCCTGAACCGGAGAAAGTTTGATGTCTGCGGGGTCCATCCACACAGCACTATCGTCATGTGAGGTGAAAACAGGCACAGTGTGGTACCACCACTGAACCTCCCTCCTCCAAGATTGGCACCAAGTGAATTCCCAGCATTGGTGCCTGGCAGCATTTTCATCTGTGGCACTGGTCAGAAGGTCTATATGGGAAAGGTCTTTCTCTTGGATGCAATACTGCTTGGTATGTGCCTGATAGAGCCTCCTTACCCTTTTCCCTCCACAGAGCATATGGGGATGTGAGAGGTACAGCTGGAGAGGTCTGGTGCTTTTCTGCAAACTGCAGCATCTCCTATTGGAAACCCTGGCAGATCCTACATCAGTCTCTGTTGGTTTTGGCCAAGATGAGTACTTCTGTGTGAGCATGCAGATGGTGACTACCAAAATATGTATTATTTATGTAGCATATTCTCATTTCACATTCTCTAGATTTATTTCAAATGGATCCATGCAAAAGGCTAGCCCTCATCTGGAATTTCTAACAGTGTTGTGTTGCTGTATTATTTAACCTTTTTTTCCAGTATCGTGTAAGCAGCTGGCACTTGCAGTCTGACTGGTGGGGTTATCAGGCTTTTGTCTCTATGACTCTGTGTAGGAGGACACCACAGTAACTACTCAGCTAGCTGGGCTGCTGAGGTGTTGTCAGTGATGACTAACGCTGGTTAGATTTTCTAGTCTGCTCCACCCCCTCTTTTTTCTTATCTCAGATAGATTGCAAAAATATTCCAAATGGTATAAATTATCTTGTTTGTAACACTGCAACAAGCAGATAATATATAACAGCCTGGCATACAAATCCTTTATAAAATATTTGCTTCCATGGTTTCCTGTTTGGTTTTTTTTATGACATTTGACTGCCTGGCTGAGCTGTGTGTGTCTCTGCTCCCTGACAATCTTTTGCAGTGGGAAAAAGATGTTTTATTGAACTCTGTGGGTGAATGCCAGTATTCATACAAAACACAGATTGTCCAGTCATGCATGTAAATAAAAATACTTCTTCAAGATAATGATGATGAAAAAAGAACATACATAAGTCAAATGGATCATTTGCTGTAAATCCAGACAATAGTGAGATCTGTAGAATCTATTTAATTTAGGCCCTGGTCCTGCAAGCATTTTTCAGTGTGTGAATACATTTATGTAGCACTGTTGACTTTTAGGACTGCTCAAGTTTATAAGATTAGTCCAAAGACTATGGAACACACAGAGTCATTTTGTGAAATCTCATCTAGTTTAATATGTAACCATCTTCAGGCTGTGGTCATATTTATTTTGCATTTCCTAGGCAGGGGAAGGCCATCCCAGAGGTGAGTAGCAGTTAACTGGGAACTGGCAAATTGTGAGTGCAGGTCCCAGGGCTGCTGCAGCCTGCCTGCCTTCTTACATCTCGGTCTTAGGAAAAGGAAGGTCATGGTGGAGAAAGTAATGTTCACTTGTAAGAGTGAATACTTTCAGAAGTGTGAGGCAATGAAGAAGTATCTGTGGCTCTTTGTGTTTCCTGTTTCGGGTCCGCAGGGTGACTGACTTTTTATACTGGATGTAGCTTATGGCAAGGTTTGGGTGCAAAATTTCTTATAAATGCCTTTGAGTTTACCATCAGGAATAAAACTTAGAATGGCTTGTTTGGCCTCATTCACAAGCTAGAACAACCAAATAAAAAGATTTTTGCAACTAAATCACTGTTAAGAACCATTCTGGTAGAAAAGATTGATTTTATTAATTTACTGCCTTTTTTTTTTTTAAGAAAAGAGACTTAAAGCATGCATATGTTCAATATGGTGGCAAGGAGCATTGATAATGTTTTATAACTATACTCCTCTTTTATATCTTGAAGGCTTGTAAGCTCTCTCAGCAGACACTGAGCAGGAGCATGATGCTCATTCTTACTCCATCATTGTTGTTGAACTGACTGAAATGTGAAAGTCCAATTATCTCCTTAGGCGATAGTCTCATGATTTATCATGCACATGTGTATTATCAAAATTCAGGTTTGATTGATTCCATGCCAGTGAAAAATAGTGTATAGCTGAGTTGTGAAGGAAACCTGGATACAATGAATAACAAGGGAAGAACTTGAAGAGAAAAAATGAGAACAGGAAGCCTAATTGTCAGCTTTTCTATATATAGAAAACACCGCAAGGGTAAGCACATACGGTTTTGTATAAATACATTTAAAATGTGTTTTGTAGGCGCATATTTTCAGAGTGTTGTCATGATCAGAAACACATGTAGACCCTGAAAAGTTATGTGATGCCTGCAGAGCCCTTGCTCATGCACATAAGTAAAAGCTATGCATGGTGCATATGTGTGTAAATATTTAGCTGGAGCAACAGCCACATAAGAACTACTTCAGAACCATCCCTAAGTCAGGAAGCCACAAATTATAGGCCTGAAATTTACCACATTGGCATGTGTACATAAGTAAAACCAACTGGAAAGATAGGAGAGAGGAAAAACTCATTTACAAATAATATTAGATTAGAGAAGAGGAACCATACTAAACCCTTTTCTTGGCTCTAATCAGAAGGCAGGAAGGTTATTACAGGCAGGAGCTTGCAGACTTCAGCTAAACAACTTCCTGGTGCTGAGTATGAGTCTTGAATTTTATTTACGTATATGCATACAATCAGGGCTTTGCACATAATCATTATTTTGATAGAGGCCAAGAGAGGGCATGGTTGGATTTGTTTTTTCCCTTTCCAAGTACATTGTCATCATCTTACTCCCTCTTTATCTCTGCCAAGTCTTTGGGATGGGTTGATGTCATATTCTTTATCTACCTAGTATCTACCATGATGAGCCCTTGATCCTGACCAAGGGTGTTGGCTGTTTCATGAATGTTGAATTGAGAAGCAGCCATAGGAAACCTGAATTTCTATTTCAGACAGCAACACTTCAGCTTGAGTAAATACAGCTGATACTTGTAAAACCACTGAGACAACTGCTAGTTGTCACAAGGCCTTATACAGACATTGTTACGTCACTCCTCTCCCAGTCCTCCCACCCTTAGCCTGCGCCACAGCAAGCTCCCAGAGCTTCTCTCCCCACTCAGTTGTCACACTTACAACTCAGACTGCTGCAGCTGGGCTAATGGAGGCTTGGAAAAAGTAGCTACCCTGCATGATTGGCTGCTTCTCAGACCCAGATGTTCCTGGAACTGGAGTAAGCATAGCAGGTAAAATGCAATCCTTGGAATGCATAGTAAGAAAAGAGGGTGTCACTAGGTCTGAAGAGAGAAAGCAAAGAGACTATATATGTTTGTCTGGAGTTGTCCTTTCTGTCTCTCTGAAGAGACTCACTGAGTAGAGGTGTAATTGGCTGTCATGTGGAGCATCCTCACGTGGTAGAGAAAGTCTGACACTCACCTCATCTCCTGCTCAGGTCTGAGAGATCTGTAGCACAACTGGTGAGAATGTAGCAAGAATTGCTGCTCTTCCTAATGCAGACTTCTTGGAGCTCTGCCCATGTCCTGTGCTTGGTCAACTTGGAGGATGTCAGGGAAGAAGAGGAGAAGGGAAAGCATTATGTAAGTTGAGGAAACTTCCTTACTATCTATCGATGTCTGAAACTTTTACATAGCAGGGATAAAAGGAAGAGTTTGCTTGAGACTGCATGTTGTGAAACTAGAATTGAACACGCAGGTTCAGCTCTGTCACCTGGTTTCTCTGCAAAGAAAAATATGAGGAAGTTATTCTGTAATGGAGGCTTGGTGTAGGGAACTCTTTTTCTATGGGACTGAGATGGGTAGGTTTACAATGTTTAGTTCTATCCTTAGGCTCTGCTGTCAGATCATAAGCGGATGCTTCATATAATCGTAAGAAAATGACTGTCAAGAATACTTCGGCACTAATGTTGGAGAATTGGTAGCACCTGGACCAGAGGTGTTTCTGTGGGAGGGTATTTCCTGTTCTTGCTCCAAGAGCTGACTTTTGTGTCATTGTAGCTATGGCATTGTCATCAGCTCTGTTAGCTTAAAATTATGAGAGTTTGGTCAGAAATTTGCAGTCTTCACATACTTTTATTTTCTCTGGTTGAAAGGCCAACTACTGCTGTTAATGGGATAGATTGATCTTGATTGGCATTTAATAACCACTACTGATTTTGGATACCTGGGTTCAACAATCCCCACATCTGGGGAGCGAAGTTCCCTAGTGTTTTGTGAATTTACATCTGCTCTTCACAACACTTCCATCTGCAGGAGAGGACAGCCATTGCTTTCCTTGGGTGATATGAGGAATGAAGACAGAGGTAAACCAAGGTTGCTAAGCACTGCTAAGCAAATAGGGAAATGGAAAGCCCTTGAATTGTAAGCAAGTGCTCTTCTGCAGCTGGTCTATTTTTTCTGCTGTCAATGTCCTAACTATTCAGTGGCTGTAGATAGCTCTGTAGTACATGGCAGTGGTCGCTACCAGTTATTCAATCTTTGAAATGACCTCTGCTTGATGAGGTTCCTGTGCCTGCAACAGATTCATCTGAACTATATTTAGTGAAGAACATGAAAAAATTGTCTGCAAACTAGCCCTGAGAAAAACATCCAGTTGGATATTTATCTGACCAGAAGGGGTTTAAATTTTCTTTTTAAGATTTTTAATCATGACTCTGATCTGTTTGGAGTTATTCCACTTTCTTTTCATGGAAACAGAAATGGTCAGTGTCTAAATCTTATTTGTTGAATTCTTCTGAATTAATATGTGTAGTTTTCTTCACTAGAGAAGGGGGAAGGAAATTGTTTGAGCTGTGGTATAGGGAAGTTGTGTAAAGAGAGGCTTAGGGTTTGCGTTTTGGGGTGTTTCCACTGCCCACTCCATTGTGTGCATGCAAAGCATGGTTTCTTTGGGGACAAGATACCTGTACTGTTGTCATCTTCTGCAGCAGAAGGCTGAGCAGACAGCTGCAGGAGGAGGAGCCTCTGGTGAGTGTGGTCATTGAAATTAAGCTGTCATCTCCTACAGATTTTGGTAGAGTCAGATTTATATGTGGCAGTTCTTCTAAAATATCTTCCTTCATATTTCTCCAAAGCTTTTTAGCTATATGTTCCTTTTGGATTTCTCCAAAAGGAGAGAAATATGTGATAAGTCAGGATTGATAAAGGACACTTAAATATTTATTTGACTACTATTTGTGGGAGTAAAAATTGGTTATAACTAGTGCTTTCTTGAATACCTTGTATAACTGTAATCTCTAATATTTTACACAAATGAATTCTGTTCCAGCATAACCAACTTTTACTGTGCTTGTTTAGCTAGACCTCATGGAGTCATGCACAGAAACTAGATGTTTTATTATGACTCTCCTTTTCTTGTCTCAGAGGATAAGAAGTCCAAGGGAGCCTCCCACTGAAACCGGAGTCCCGCATGCAAGCCTAGATCCCTGCTTACCTCTGCTGGAGGAGGGCACTCCAGCTGTCACGTTCTGCTCCTTAAACCAGCACTTCATCCAACCCTAACACAGTAGCTGGACAAGGAAGAGTGCTGCTAATAGAAATCTACTGTGGTTCAATGAGTAGTTAACAGTTAAAACTCTGTGGCCTATGGAGGCTGGGTCACACTCTAGTTCAGATTCTTTTATGTGGAGTTGGTCTATAGAGAAACCTCGGACTGCTACAGTTGAGTGTTTCTGGCAGACAGCCTAAGGGGTGGGAAAGAAAGGCTTTTGTAAATTCGCTGCTGTATGTTTAACATGTGCATGCATACCTAGTATTTATTAAGCAAGTGGGTTTTCTTGGCAGGAGAGACAAGCAGCTGTTCTGTATATGTTTGGGGCATAGTGCTGCTCCCAGCAGTTTGACCCCTCTCCTCTCCTGCCAGGTGTCACCAGCCCCAGAGCATGGGATAGTAGTGTCCTGTTACTCCCTGCAGCTTCCCTGGCCCCTGCCCTGGCTTTGGGGTGAAATTGCTATTGTTGCTTTTCTTATTACTGTTAATCTTTCAGCTCAGGATTTCTGTGAAAGCTAATGTCATAGTTACTTAGTCTCTAGGGCTTTTCCTTCTGAGGATGGACAAAAGCTTTTCAGTTACAAAGATTGTTTAGTAGGAAGTGTTTGTCAAAAAGAAAACATCCTGGATACAATTTTCATTCCATCTGTCAGAGGTTAGGGAGAACAACAAAAAAAGCATTGTATCTTTCATTTTGATTAAGTTAAATAAGTATAGGAAACTACAATGACTTCAAATTTACCTCTCTAGTCTGCCCTGGTGCGGCCTCACCTTGAATATTGTGTGCAGTTTTGGGCACCACAATATGAGAAAGATATTAAGCTGTTAGAGAGTGTCCAAAGGAGGGCAACGAAGATGGTGAAGGGCCTTGAGGGGAAGCCGTATGAGGAGCAGCTGAGGTCACTCAGTCTGTTCAGCCTGGAGAAGAGGAGACTGAGAGGAGACCTCATTGCAGTCTTCAACTTCCTCATGAGGGGAAGAGCAGGGGCAGGCACTGATCTCTTCTCTGTGGTGACCAGTGACAGAACTCGAGGGAATGGCCTGAAGTTGTGTCAGAGGAGTTTTAGGTTGAATATTAGAAAAAGGTTCTTCACCCAGACGGTGGTTGGGCACTGGAACAGGCTCTCTGGGGAAGTGGTCACAGCACCAAGCCTGAGAGAATTCAAGAAGTGTTTGGATGATACTCTCAGGCACATGATGTGTCTCTTGGGGATGGTCCTGTGCAGGGCAAAGGATTGAACTGGATGATCCTTGTGGGTCCCTTCCAACTTGGCATATTCTGTGAAATTCAGCGTCAATGTGGTAGTTAAGAAATCAAATATAACAACTTTAAAAAGTGGACTTAAATGATGTGAGAATGTGTATTGAGAGGGAAATAAGAGGAGCAGCTAAAAAGCTATTTGAAACGGCATTAAGGCTGTTTAATTCTGCCATTAGTAGAAACTAAGAATAAATGTTTATCACCTGTCAAGGAAGATTTAAAAAGTACCAGTAGTACAATGAAAAAGATGATATATGTAAACATCAAATTACAACAGTCTATTAGAAATAAGATGATGCTTCCAAAAAATGGAAGTCATATAAAATAGAATAATATGGAAAATACTTCAAGTTCTGATAAATAGCTAGTCTTTTTCATTTGATTGCTGAAATCATAAAAAGTGGACTGGGGAGGGGTCACACCAAAATCCTTTCAGATCACTAGAAACAGAAACCAGAGAAAGATTTTGATACTGTTTGAGTTGTAAAAGAAGGAAAAAAATGACAAGACCATAAGAAACAGTATTAAATAAACCCTTGGACTAAATGTTTCTAGATGAGAGCCTTTTTTTTGGTGGAGGGCATCTAAAGAACTGTCTCAAAGTAAACTACTACAAGAATGTATTTTAAGACAAAAAAAAAAGCTTGTAGATCATCAGCACCTGACAATGTTAGTGGAGAATTCTGAAGCAACTGGGAAAATGAAATGCTAAAGTAGATACTATGGCATCTAATTTATTAGCTGAATTAGTTATAGGGTACCAAAGGAATAAGAAGAGACAAATTAATAACCAAGTGAATTCACAGGTATTAAGAGAGACTAATACTGACTTTGTTTTTTGGGAGGTAAAGATGACACTTCAGAAACCCAGAATTCTTTGGATTTATGAGTTCCCCTGATCTGAAGGTACATCCAGTTGATAGGGGATGTTGTGCCATGGGTGTGTTAATTCAAGTAAGGAATGCGCTTCTGAAGCAAATTTCAACATTATCCCCACTTATCTTGCTGTAGTTCACATGGCAGACTGATCTTGCCATGACTCTTACACAAAATGAGTCCTTTGAATCAAATTAACCAAGTGTGTTCCAGAAGTGCACTGCTAATCAGTCCATGAGACTGGACCACCGATACTCATTTCCAATACTTGCGTGCGTGTCAGATCCTTGGCACTGCACATTTTGCTCTACGAATTTGTTGTGAGCTTACTGCACTGCTTGCCCATGTCTGTATCAGTGCAGTGAACTTGGATTTCCTGAAAACTTTAGACAGGGCTATTTCTAAAGGCTTGTGACAGCTAGGCAGCTACAGGTCTTTTGTGGGTTAACAGCCAATTAAATGATGGGAAGTGGAGGTCAGAAACAAGATATAGAAAAGGGGAACTAGAGTTTCTGTGCAAAAAAGAGGATTGAGATGTAATGGGAAAGTTATAACTGGCACAGAGATGGTAACAAGATGACACAGAATGCCTGTTTTTCCCACAGGAATACTAGTATGTATCATTTGTTAAAACGAAAAGAAACCCAAACAAAAACCAAAGCCCAAAAAAATTAAACCAAAATAAACCCCCCAGCAAAAATGACAGTAAATTTAAACTAAAAGGAAGTACTTTTTCACATACTGCGCAATTAAATTCTGTGAGTTAGTGTGGATTTCATTTTGCTGAATGTATAAATGGGATCAAAAGTAAAGAGAAAAGTTTGTGGAAGGACTGGTTGTTGAGAAATATTGCCCACAATGAAACTCTAATTTTCCTTCAGGATGTGTCCAGACTGTGGAATAGCAGAATTCCTTATGGAGGCCTCACTTCATATTGTCTCTGTTCCTGTGTTTTGTTTCAGTATTTGCTGTTGGCCACTTTACCTTTACTCTGACACAGTTTGGAGCACTGAATAAAAACGCCACTTTTATTTTCTTTCAAAATCTGGCATGTAATTAAGTTATTAGGAAAAAATAATAATCCATGAGATCAATTTTCTTCAGCTGGTTATTGAAGATACAGGTACTTCATCTCTAAATCCCCTTGGAACACTCAGATTATTCATATTTCTTGTTACGTAGCAGCCTTGGGTTGAGATCTCTAGAAAGTGTCAGGGATGAAATTGGCACACGTGTTATTCTCTAAAAAAGTTGCATTGTCTTGCAATATCCAAGAGAGCTTGCTTTAATTCTGGAGATCCTACTGGTGCTGTGAAGGTTTGCACAGGACCTCTCAGCCTTGTGCAGCACCTGCAACCTTGCTTGCAGAGTCTTACTGTAGTTTCCAGCTGTGGGAAGTGACTTCCTCATAGAGTGTCTGTGTCAGTCTTAGGAACAATGCTGACCTGGGTATTTGGCAAAAAGCTCAGTGGTAGCGGGGATGTGGCACAGGGCAGGTGGAGGGGTGCTGTTCCAAGGAGTAAGACAAACAAGAACACCCAAAGGGTACCTTCATAGTTTCTGACTGTGGGAAGCAGCAGGTGTGTTACAGCTGTGGTTACAGATGGTGTAGTAGCCTGTAGCATGGGAAGGGAACTTCTTTAAAGTGGTGACTCTGGAGAAAACAGGTAGAGATCCTTAGAGAGCTGAAATTGGAAGACCAGGGTGTCCTGGTAAGCAGAGAATACTCAGGAAACTGTGGAGGGCTCATTAAAATATATGGTGCTCTTCTAAGTTTCAAAGGTCCTTTGAAATTTGCAGTATGGAACTGGTGCAGGCTTTTGAAGAAAACCTGTGTAGCAAAGCAGGAATCTGTACCACTGGCTTGTCTAATAACATCTTCTCTCGCCTTCTCACTTCCCCTTTTTCCACTCTTTCTGTAACTGTTTGCCTTTGTTCCCCTCCATCTCTTTTTTGAACAGACAAGGAATTTCTCTATAATGGGCACTGTTGGAACTTACAATACATGAATGTGAAGAAATTGTTGCAGTGCTGTGAAGTCCAAAGCCTTACATAACAAGTTGCTTGGGTTTCAGCAGGTGTTTATAGTGGTGGAACAAATGCATAGGAGTGGCAGTGGGATTGGGGAGCTCAGAGCCCTGCTTGAAGTGTCAAAGGATGTGTGTGATAATATTACTGAGTCATGCTGGCCACAGGGGTGGAGGAGAGTGGAAGGCGTTCTCATCTGCTTTGTTTCCAACAGCTTGAACCTTGGTGCTTTCATAGAATAAAATGATAAAGTCATTTAAGTAGAAAAAGACCTCCAAGGTCATTGAATCCAACTTTTGAGCAAACATCATCATGTCAACTAAACCAAAGCACTAAGTGCCATGTCCAGTTGCTTCTTGAACATCTTCAGAGATGGTGACTCCACAGTATCCCTAGGCAGTCTGTTCCAATGCTTAACACCCTTCAGTAAAGAAATTCTTCCTGATGTCCAACCTGACCCTCCCCTGGCAGAGGTTGAGGCCATTTCGTCTTGTCCTGTTGCTAGTTCCCTAGGAGAAAAGGCCACCCTGCACCTTGCTACAACCTCCTTTCAGGTAGTTATAGTGATAAGATCTCCCTGAGCCTCCTTCTCTCCAGGCTAAACAACCCCAGGCCCGTCAGCTGCCCATCACAAGACTCGTGCTCCAGACCCTTAACCAGCTCCATTGCCCTTCTCTGGACATGCTCTAGCACCTTGTCTTTCTTGAAGAGGCCAAAACTGAGCACAGTACTCGAGATGTGGCCTCACCAGTGCTGAGTACAGAGGGATTTTCCTAGTCCTGCTGGCCATAGTGTTTTTGATACAAGCCAGGATACCATTGGTCTTCTTGGCCACCTGGGCACACTGCTGACTCATGTTCAGCCAGTTGACCAGCACTCCCAGATCCTTTTCCACCAGGCTGCCACCCTTCCCCAGGCCTGTTGCACTGCATGGGGTTGCTGTGACCCAAGTGCAAGACCCAGCACTGCACCTTGTTGAACCCCATACTGTTGCCCTCAGCTCATTGATCTGGCTTGTCCAAAACCCTCTGCAGAGCCTTCTTACCCTCCAAAAGGTCAATACTCCTGCCCTGCTTAGTGTAGCCCGTGAACTGACTGAGGGTACACTTGATTCCCTCATCTAGATTGTCAATAAAGATATTAAACAGGACTGGACCTTGGGGAATCCCACTTGTGACCAGCTGCAGCTGGATGTAACTCCGTTCACTACCAGTCTCTGGGCCCTGCCATCCAGACAGTTTTTAACCCAGTAAACACTGCACCTATCCAAGCTGTGGGCTGCCAGTTTCTCCAGGAGAATACTCTGGGAGACAGTATCAAAGGTTTCACTGAAGTTAAGAGCCTTTGTCTCATGCACTACTTGATTCACCTGGTTATAAAAGGAGATCAGGCTGGTCAAGCAGGACCTGCCTTTCACTAAACCTATGCTGGCTGGGCCTGATCCCCTGGTTGTCCTGTACGTGTCCTGTTTTCGTACTCAAGATGATCTGCTCTGTGACCTACCCTGGTACCAAGATCAGGCTGACAAGCCTGTAGTTCCCTGGATCCTCCTTTCAACCCTTCTTGTAGACAGCTATCACATTTGTTAACCTCCAGTCATCTGGGACCTGGTTATCCATAACTGATGATAAATGATGGAGAGTGGCTTGGTGATTCCTTCTACCAACTCCCTCAGTATCCTTGGGTGAATCCCCTCTGGCCCCATACACTTGTGTCTAAGTGGCTCAACAGGTCACTAACTACTTCCTCCTGGACTTCAGGTTTTTTTACTGCTCCCCATTCCTGTCTACCAGCTTAGGAGGTCTGGTTGCCCTGAGGATAACTGGTCTTTCTGTTAAAGGCTGAAGAAAAGAAGACAGTAAGTATCTCAACCTTTTCATCATCCTTGGTGACAATGTTCTCTTCTGTGTCCAATAAAGGATGGATATTTTCTTTGGCCCTCCTGTTGTTAATGTATTTATAAAAACCCTTTTTATTATCTTTCACAGCAGTGGCCAGATTGAGTTCTAACTGACCTTTTGCCTTTCTGATTTTCTCTCTACATGACCTAAAGACATCCCTGTACTCTTTCTGGGTTGTCTGCCCCTTCTTCCAAAGGTCATAAACTCTCTTTTTTACCCTGAGCCCTGTTCAGCCGGGGTGCTTGCAGAGGCGCTTGACCAAAGATTGTTCAGCTCTGGTATACAAGGAAAATAAATTTCTGCTTGTGGTGATGAGCCTGAAAATTAGAGTTGACAACAGAGTTGATAACATTGTCTTTTAAACCAAGGATTATTTGGAATGCTCCCTGAGAGCTGGTTAAGCAATCACTCTTTCCTACAAAGAGGAACCCTGTGGGATATCCTCAGTGTGCCTGCATGAGAAGTTTCAGCACCTTTCACACAGAATTGCTGTCACTAACAATGTAGAAGTGTTGGTAGATGGGTCACACAAGTTCTTAGGGGTTTGTATGGTTTCATTTAGTCGGAGTGCAATCTTGTCATAACATTTTCGTGTTCCTCATGTATACAATGGGCTTAAGACTGAGCTGTCTTCCTTATGATGTTTGGAGATTTCCCAACTTAAGTTTTTGTTGAGGCGAAGTGTGCTGTTGAGGCACATGTGAACCTACGAGTCCCAAATGCATTTCTTGAAGCCTAGTGCTTAGGTACTAACATAAGAGCTTACTCAAAACAAAGAGAGAGATTTTAACCACTAGACCACAGTGACTCAAACATTTACTGAGATGTATCCCAAAATGCTTTTATTCCCTTGTCTCACCTTATTATGACTGATTACTAAGGATGAAAAATGCAAATAAGCCAGGGAAGTGGAATAAGGGTAAAAATCATAGCTGAGCAGAAAGGATGACTGGAGAGCAGCCTTCAACCTCCTCACCCTGATAGGTTTGTTGCTGTGCCTGGGACAAATGCTGCGGGGGAGGAAGAGAGAAAAAGAGGAAGTAGCAATCATGGATGCTTTGCAATCTCAGCAGAAAATGCTGATGAAAACTGGCAAACACGCAGCTGAGGTTGGTGCTCTTCCTTGTGAACGTGTTGGCGTTACTTCATGACCTCCTTTGGCCCTTGGAGGTGTGAGAGCTCAGCAGTCAGCTCCCCTCAGCCCAAAGTTGCCCATAAAGGAAATAAGCTGGGAGAGAACTTGTTTGGGCAAATTCAATTAATCCAAATGAATACAGATTATGTGTATATACCTAATGATAGTATAACTCGAAAAGCCATTATTTGACAAGTAGATGTTCAAATGGTAAAAACCCCCAAACAACTGAAACATAGTATGCCAGGCTTTTCTTACCAATGTTTAAAAAACTGACCTTTTGCAAGTTACACATTTTTGAAGGCTCTGCATTTCAGACAGCTGTATCATGACAGTGTTTGAATTTAAATGGAACTCATGTGACCCTAAAGCATAATTGAATTCATCCACTCTCAGTGGCTTATATACAAAGTGTTTCAAGTTTATCAATGAATTGCTGATGAATTGTTGAATCTGATAATGTAAGTCAATGGTTGCATTGGCTTTTTATCTATTTATCTTACAGCTGGAATGGGGTATCCATCTTTTGGGTTCTTTATAAGCAAGTAGATGGGCCTGCCTTAGCAATCTTAGAGCACAACCTCAGAAATATTTGAAAAAATAAACTTGAGATATGTGTCAAGAATTTTTTTTTTTTAAAGACTTCCAAGCACTTTAAGATATTTTCATTTTCAAGAAATATAATAGTTTTTTTCCTTTGTAATTTTTGCTTAGCCTAAATGACTCTACATTTGAAATAGAAATGGTTGAGTGAGAATGCAAAACATGGGCATGCTGTTGGTTTATTTTTCCTGTTTAAATTTTTTCTTCTGAAGGAAAGTGTTACATCCAGAAACTCTCCTCTTTTCTTGAATAATTTTTTAAACATCAAATGGTTGGATAAAGGCCTTATCCATTTTTCTCTGTGTGAAAAAATATATTTTAAAAACTTTCAGTTTGGATGACTTGACAGAACAAATGCAATATATGAATGAAGGAGAAGGATGTTTGGCACGGTAAAAAAAGAATACTTGTAAAGGAGCATATTTTTTGAAATTGCATGATCTTAGTTCATTATCATATTCCTAACAGTGATATTTTTGGTTGGATTTTAACATACATTTTGGCATATGTGCACAAGTACACAGATTGTCCTAAACTTGTGGGTTTTTTTCATACGTATCCTGCTTTTTGAAAATTTATGCATCTATCTACTTCTGGGAAGACTTTTTAATATTTTCACTACAGGTTTGTGGGTGATTTGCTGGTCAGAGGTATGTTTCAACCTAACAGAGAAGGATAGGCTCATTACACCACCCAGGCTGATCGCAGTCCAACCTCCTGCTCACAGCAGGCTCAGTTATGAGCTCCCACCAACTCACTCAGGGCTTTGTCTCATCAGATCTTGAAAACTTCCAAGGATAGAGACTGTACAACCTCTTCAGGGTGACTTCCCTCCATTGTCATCATGGGGAAGGAGGTTTTCTTTATATTCAGTCTAAAAATCTTCTCTTTCAACTTCTGCTTATTTTATCTCATCCTTTTGTTGTGTACCACTGGGAACAGCCCATCTCTGTCATCTTGCTGACCCTCTGATGGGTGGTGGAGTGCTGCTGTTAGAGGGCCCCTGAAGCTGTCCATACTCCAAGCTGGAAATGTCCTAGTCCCTCAGCTTCTCCTCATAGTACCAACCAGCTCCAAAAATCTTGGTGTCCCCTGCTGAGCTTGTTTCAATTTATCACCATCTTTCCCATATTGGGGATGTATGTCCCAAACTGGATACAGCATTTAGATGTGGCTCAAACCAAGCAGAGGGATACAGTTGTGTCCCTCGATCTCCTGGCAGTGCTTCTGTCTATATAGCCTCCTGGCCATCTTGCAAGCCAACCACACTCCCAGTGCACGTGGAACACCCAGTTTCTGTCACTGGGTTACTGATGAAATTGTCCATGTCAACATTTACAATGGGAAGCTGTTGCAGGCTCTCTGGCAACCATTTTAAACATATACAGCCCCAACAAGGAGCAGTAGTGTTAATGTAACAGGAACTGCTGAAGGCTTTTTATCAAAGATGAAAGGAAAGCAGTGGCATAAGGCTGTGCAGTAAATTACTTAGAAGCAAAGAATGGGATTTAGGATTCTGTACAGATTTAAAGTCCTTGATTATATAGTGCTGCAATAAAACTAGTTTCTAATGCTTACCTTTGACAACTGTTTGTTTTCAAGATGTTTAAACAATTTTCTGGCCACTTTAAAGGTGTTTCTCTTTTCTGATAATTCTGTTCTTATAAAGGTAGCTCATAGTGTCTCTCCTGTGAAGCAGTAAATCTCGGAAATTCTGAACACTTTGGAGGAATTAATTATTAAATATTCATAAAATTCCTACAGTGTAGGCAATCGCTGTGTACCTCTTTTTGAAAGTAGAGAGGTAAAGCTGTGGAAGAGGTGGGTTCAAAGTCAAGTGGTAAGTTAGTGCCAGCGTCAGAGCTGGAGCCTCTGAATACTCATTCCCTGCTCAGAGGCTGCCAGTCCTATGTTGTCCATCAGTATTTTATTCTCAAAGTCTTACACTCAGATTTAGTCAAGTGGTAGATGTAAATATACAGCCGATTTTTTCCCCTTACCTATAATGCTCCCACAAGGTTGACTTGATCTAAGGAGAGAGAAATACAAAACTGAAGTGCTGTGTATAAAACCCCACTGTTCTCTCAGAGTGTTCAAGGACTGGTTAAAGCTCTCAGTTTCAAATACACTTCATTAAGAGAAACAAGTTAAAATAGAAAAGAAATCTCACAGAGGAAGCTGGAACATCTTTACTGCTTAGAAGGAAAACTTTACGGTAGTGGAAGTCAGTAACTTTCAATCATAAATATTAAGTGCCAGCAACAACTGGTTTGCATGTAACAGATGGGTTTGGCAAGTATGAATCATACTAGTTGACAGAGACTCAGCTCATCCTTCTTGTGGTCTCTATAGCCTGTGGCAGGAGTCATGCAACCAATAGGGTTTGTTGGTAAGTGATATGTTATCTGCTTTCAGTGGCTTTCCCATACCTTTTGGTACATTCATCGGTTACTTAGTTGGCTGAGTAGGCAAATGAAAGTTCAGATGATACCTTACTTCCCTGTCTGGTAAGAAACAAACACTCACAGACCATTTTTGAATAGAAAAGACTGTTTAATTGGATTTTATTGCAAATAAACTGTGAACTGGTTGATTTTTTTTTTCTCTTTTTTGTGACAACTGCTGTTCAGCTCAAGGAGAGAATTCAATGCTATATCTTGAATTTTTAACCAGACAGATATGTTTTCTGCTGTGCAATTCCCAGCTTCAATGGATTTGAAATCTTCTGCGGGAACACAATGGAAAATAGTTTAACCTACCTGCTTTTACCAAGTCTCACTCATCTCTGTGAGCTGCCCTCCTGTTCCTGGTACCTATGATTCTGGTTATTTTGCTTTCAACAATCCTTTACTTCCTCACAGAGACCTTACCAGATAAATGGGAATTGGAAATTCATAAAAGTTTTTGGTTCCTCCCCACCACTGCCTTCCCCCCCAAGCGTTCTTGTGTCCTTGTAGCCATGTTGGCAGGAAGTCCCTTCAGATATCTCTCTTCTGCTCCAGCCTCCCATACCTCTCTGGGTGGAAGCCTAGTGATTTCTGCAGCCTGTATTTGCACAATTATATAAATAAATTTTTTAACTCTCTGCATCATTTATCTTATTGCAATTTTTATTCCTGTGCTGTGCAGCATCTACCTCAAAAGTTAGTGAAGATCTCTTACTCTTTGCCACTGCTGTGGCCATAAGAAACTAGTAAAGCTAAGAGAATAATTTTCTTATGCTGTGAAATTTGCCATAATGTTTCAACCTAATGTTATTGGAAAGTACCTCATTTACTGTTTTCTGCATATAATATTTGCCCTGTTTGACAGAGTAATATTTTCAATTCTGCACCAGCTTCCACCTTCAGTTCACTGAAGCAGTGAGTCCCAAACAGTGTACTTGAACCCACTTCCTTCTCTTAATTTTACTATCTTTCATTGTTTGTTCCTTCCCTTTTTGTTTTACATGACTGAGAAAGAGTTGTGTTTTCCCTATATAAATCATAATCTAAAATATTTATGTTGAATCCCTTATCAGTTATGCCACACTACAAAGCACTGTTTGTATTAAAATCCATGTTTGTATTAAAATCCATCTTCCTACAAGAGCTTTTTTCCCCCTGGCAATTCTTGACCATTCTTTTCACTCTTTGCTCTTTAGTCTTCCAGATTCTTTCTATTGTTTGTTGGTGATGGTTTTGTTACATAATATCCCACACAAAACTGCCATTGATCTAAACAAAAGGATTCTTAAATCCATTATATTATTCACTATTCCTTTCCTTGTTGGTCTGAACGTTTTGTTCTGTTTTTGACCACAGCTGAACATTAAGCAGAAGCTGCCTTTGCACATGTTGTGCACCTCCTCTTTTTAAGTTCATTTGCAGCAACAGAGTTATTAAGTAAATCAGTTGGGTACTTTCCACTTTAAATGTTATTAATGGAAATTTAGCAACTAAGGTGCATATACTTACTTTTGTTTTACTGTGCATCTTGAAATGATCCATTGGAGAGAAATCTTTACAGATATTGCCTTCGCTATTTTCCACTTAGAAAAGTGGAAAATTACTCTCTTGGTAAAAAGGAAAACAAAAGATAAAGCAACAGAAAATAAGTTTATTGGTATATTCTGAAGGATACAAGAGTGCTTCCCAGCATTGGTGCAAAGTACCATATGCATGCAATGCAAATACCAGTCAATGATGTGCCATATATGGATCCTACATGATCCATAGCTAAAAATTAAATTGAGAATAGAAAAATTAAAAAAAAATAAAAGAAGAAAGTGTGCAGCTACAATGGAAACTTTCCTTAGATTAAGCTGTTCAAGGGTGATGTCTGTCTTAGTTGGAAGTGTTTGAGGATGTGGCAAATCTCTCCTGCCTACACTGGCACAAGCTCTGAGGTCGATGGACTATGAATGCATTGTACTGGCACATCCTCTTTCCACAAAAGATTCATCTTTGTAGCAAAACATCCACTTCTGGATGTCCTGAGGTACTTAAAACAATGCATGTTTAAATCAAGTTACTCCCTGGAGTCTGACATGAGTCTTCTGGCTTTTATGTTCCTACGCTTCTGCCAAGACAACTAGAAAGCCCCATAATTATAACAACTGGCATTCGTGGCACCACCAAGGCCCAAATTGATTTTTTTCTGGGTGTCCTACAGGTGGCACTGTAATTTCAGTATCATGAATAGTAAAGCATTGAGATCTCTGGATGTCTCCTTTATCCGACTTTGTATCCTGGAATTTTGCTGGGAGACAGATCTGAAGAAATGCAGGAGAATCCCTAGGCAGCAGAATCCCTCCATCCTCCTTTGAGGAAACTATTCTATAATATTCCAGTGAGTCAAAAAGGAAAAACTCACTTCAAAGCATGCAGTGACCTGCCTTATTTTTAGCAATGCCTATCACTTTGAAGAAGGATGAAATTTAATAGAGTGCCTGCTCTGTCTTTATAGACTAATGTGATATGTAAAATAAGTAAAGAGCTGTGTGGACAGAGCAATGAAAAGTTATTTAAATGTTTGTGCTATAGTTAGATATTTATTCCTTCTCGAAGTCCACATACCTGTGGCTGAAGCTGTTGAATACACAAGCCAGAAAAGTACCCAAAACTGCAAGGCCATGACTTTTAATTTTGTTTGGTCCCCAAACCTAGCAAAAATGTGACTTACAGAAGCATCTGTCTCATATTTTTAATAGGGTTATTAATTTTGGCTTACCACTGCATCAGTTAGTCAAAAAGGAAATGTGGGAACTAAAGATGGTTCATTTGAAGCCATTAGACCCAGGTGCTTGTCTGCAAATCTTGCTGTCATCCATGCTTGGATGGGGTTTCCTGGGACATACCTTGCAGGTGACCAAGAAAAAACAGACTGGCAGCATTTAATACCCTGTTGTCCAAAGGACTCTCTGGCCTTGGTGTTACTGGGTTCAGGCAACATGAGTTGCAACTATAGTATGCTTTCTTCTGTCTCCCACAATGCACTGTCAGCCTCTTCTCAGGAACGTTTTTTAAACCAATTTTTCATTTGTGAAACAAACATAAAAAATATAAAACTAGTTATCTGGGAATATTTCTAATATTTTATTACCATCCTCTACCCCATTTCTATATGGCTTGGTTCTAGCATTAACAGTTCTGGCAGGCATGCCTTTTAGCACCTGCTTTGAAGCCTAACTTGTGGTTTGTGTAGTCATGGTTTGTAAAAGAGGCATCAGTTTCCTCTTGGGCAATTTCAGCATTGCAACTGCTTTCTGTAAGTGTTTCCTCTCTGCTTGTCAAGGTATATGGAGCTGACGGAACAAGAGCAGCTGTTCATCAGAATTCCTCGCTGGTAAGGCTGTGGCTTCTTTCTTTTTGCTTGAGTGACGGGTGTTAGTTATTTCTGTCTAGTCAAATCTATTTCCTTTTTCTTTAAAAAAGACAATATCATTTTAGCTGATGAGAAACAAGGCTCACTTGGTATAATAAAGGAAGTTCACTCTGGCAAGTAATTGCGTGTTTTTAAAGGCCTGTGTAAAAGATCTCACGTTTCCCCCTCTGCCTGCCTTCCACTTTGGCTAAAAAATGCAAATGGATCACTAAAAAATAATGAAATAATTAGAAATAATTAAGTTTGTTTGTTGAGTGAGGGCAAAGGACAACATGTATATGAATGATTCTCTTCTGGACAAGTTCAATATAGTTATGTTTTAAGATCCATCAAAGGACATGGTGACAGTCCAGTCATGACTGTTTTGTATGAATCAGATATTTGTGAAGACAAATATTTAATATGGAAATTGAAGCAATTCCTTTATTGATTTTAGGCTTCTAGAAAAAAAGTGAAAATCTAGTGTCATGTAATGAGAATTTAAGGTGCAATACAGGAATAGACTGTAATGTGTTGTGGTGACAGCACTGAGTAGAATTATTTCTGTTTTCAATGTAAAAAGAATTTTAGAATACATTAATTTTAATATTTCTCTCATACACATGAAATTGAATGAGTAAACACGTGGTAAAGGTACTATGTGAATGGGCTTACAAATACTGTGAACAAAAGGACAGCTGGAATTAAAATTTCCTGTCTTTTGCACTGAAACAGGAAACACAGACCCCTGGCTTTTTAGCTCTGGATTCAAGTTTTCCTCAACAAAATGTGCCTTTAGGGGAAACAGAGATTAGCAGCTTGTATAATCATTCACTTACCTACTTACTTTCAGCAAGTTCTTTTTGGAGCACAGGATGATATCTTTCTTTACTGAGTTTAGTTGTATGAACTGGATATTTTAGAAAGTTTATTATCTATGCACAGGAACTTCAGTTCAGTTTGGCAAGATTTTCCTGTCTGCCAGTTATGCCAACATTCAATAACTCAAAAAGGGAGAGAGAAACTATTTTGTAACTTCTTACAGAATGGCCTTTCTGTACTCTCCCCTGTGATAAAACTGTCTGGAGGCAAAAACTGCCTCTCTGGGAAGGGGATTCCTACAGTGCCAGAGCTGCATGGAATGTGACCAGGTAGAAGTCCTGTGGGATGAAGAGGCTTCAGCAGGGGTGCTGAAGCTCTCTGCTTTCAGATGCTGCATTACCTTGGTGCATTTGCCCAGCATGCTGCCTCACTGCTGCCTCTTTTCTATCTCAGGGTGATGGAAAGCTCTGTTTCACTTTACAAATGGCAAGAGCCATTAATGCCATTCTATTAATGTTCATGTTCAATTTTGGTGCAAGTTCTTTGCTACTTGTTCCCATGCACACTGGGAGACATGATTTCTTGCAGAGCTGTCTGGTAGTCAGAACGCAGCATTTGCATCTCACTTCTTTGAGTGTGTTTCCTTGAGTAGGTAGCTGGGGGCTGAGTGCTCAGCATGGCATCCTCTCCACCAGCTCTGTGTAGTCCCTGCAAGGTGACCGCGGAAGGCATTGAGGGAACACAGGTTGAAGGACTTCCTCATTTTTTAAGATGCTCTGTTTTGTCCTTGTTAATTCTAGATGTTTCCATTTGTCCCCCAAATCCATCACTTACACACTCCCTCATGATCTACCTAAACTAATAGTGACGTGGTTGTGGGTTAGTAAGATGAGGACCAGTTTGGATAAAGATGAAGCAGAAAATGTCCTTCCTGATGCGTCACTTAATGCTGATAAAATCATGCTGCATGTTACACAATCGCTAGACAGGGAGATGGGCATTGAGGTAATGTTGCATGTGAAACTATACCTATTACCCCTTTCTGCATTGCGGTTTCCTTCTCAACTGGAGCATAGCCACATTTTTTCCCTTAAGAATTTCTGTGAAAAACAGTACATGAAACTAAAGACATAGCTTATCAAAGCGTGTGCACTGTGTTTATGCTTTAGTGACATATATTTCTAAAAATATTTCCCTTTTGCAGCCTCCTCTACTCTTTAATTGCTCACTTCTCTTTCCTATCATCAAGTTACAGTCTGGCTGTCCTCCAGTGTCTGTTTCTTTTGCTTTTGCTATGGGGCATCTATGGCATAAGTGCTGTGAATAGACTGTGTCTGTCCTCTTCTAACTCTATACCCTGCCTCTGGCTTAGCTGAGTCACACTTTCTGTGTGCATATGCTTTCAATTTTCTCCATGTTCTTGTCTCCTTTCTCTCCAAACATATCTTGTGAATTGCTTCCAAGAGGGAAGAAAAAAAACTAATCAGTATAATAACATGGTTTTGTCTCACCTAATACTTCTTTAACTGCTCCTCCTGTAGATATGGCTTCCTCATCTGGATAGAGCTCATCTTCCTTTGACTTACCTACCTTGCTTTTGTCCAGAACCTCCTCCAGTTTTTCTCTCTTTCTCAGCTAGCGTGTTTTTATTTCTTCTGCTAAATACAATCAGTGGACAAAACCCTCTCTGGTCTGCCATAATTTTATTCTGGCACTTACCTTCAATTTTATCTGAAAATCTCCTCTCAAAACCTTACTCTTATAATTCTGTCTGCCGATAGTTCTCCACCTGTTTTCCAAGAACACTTACAAAATGCCTTTCAGAAGGTTGTGATATACCTCAAAATACTTTTTATGGTCTAATAAATGATACTGTCCTCTGATCCATTTCTCTTCTGCACCTTTTGTCCAAGTAATTTTATTCACAAACACCAGCGTGGTTTATCCTCCTATGAAGGACAGATCTACTCCTAAACAAAGAGGTGTCTTTTTTTTTAAACAAATGTAGAGTTTGGCCTGTCTCTCTGATATCTCATGGCTCAGCCTTTAATTGGATCCAACCAGTATGATCAACATCAGGCTTTCCTAAGTCATACTTGCTCATTACTGACAATGACATCGCGGTCTGAGCAGTTCTGTGTCCTCATTTGCAAACTATTTTTTAAATTTCGAACAAACTTTCAAATATCTTCACTCTCCATACACAGAAATATACTGTTATCCAAGTTGTCATTATCTCATCTTTTACTGAAATCTCCTGTTCTCTGGCATTAACAAAAGAAATTCTACCACCTCATATCAATTTGGAAACTTGCTGCAAGATTAATTTTCTTGCTTTGGTTCTTTGATGAATCTCCCATCTTATTTATTTACACTTCTGAGTAGCATTAAACACACTAAGCCTTAATTCTCATTTTCAACTCTCTGGGATCCTTCCTTCCCTGACATCCCTCTCTTAGTTTTACAAGCATTTGAATCTGTTCTCTTTCATTATTTTTCAAAGCCATTTGCTATGGGACTAATGCAAACCTTGAAAATGTCTGTCCTCAAGCATGCTGAAACCCAATCTATGATCCTGATGGTTGTTGTCTCATTGTTATCCTGGAGTCTGTCTGCTTCCTGTCTACATCCTACTGTTGTATCCTGTCTTATATTGGAACCTGCCAGGACCAGTTATCTTTTCTTCCCTGTTACTACAGTACCTGACGCACGGCCCATTATAATGGAAATAAGCACACTGCAATCCCTGTTGCTAATACTTCAGAAAAGTTTCTTCAACAATATTCTGAGTGGTAATGCTGTAAATCACTTTGCATATTTCCTTGCTTTGCTACATTCTGTAGCTCTTTGTTATCCTTGTTCCTTGCAAGGTCTCAAGAGAACTCATGCTCTTATTTTGTGGTGCATTTAAGTCTATAAAGTTCTTCCAGGAGCAGCTTCTGGGTACAAGAACCATCAAAATATCGTACCAACTGAGTCATATTAACTGTGCTTATTTTCTCTTAATCTAAAGCAAAAGCAATTGCTAGGCAATTCAGTTCACCTTACAGGTCTTTTGTAGTTAATGTGTTTCAGCTGACACTCAGTAATTTACTTATATGTTTGAGTTTTCTGTAGCTCCCTAATACAGAGTTTAAATGATTTGTGTGGATCTTACAAAGTGCAAGGGGAAAGGAGATGGTATCAAATACTTAAATTTTCTTAGAAAGCAACAGTGTGAAGATGTTTGTACTTATAAGAAGCAGCATTTCCCACATTGGTTGTTTAACATCCCTTTATATAGAGCAAAATAGGAAATTGGGAGGGAAGGGAAGGGGGCTGGAACGGAGAAACAAAAATTATCTTTATTTCTTTATTTATTTACTAGAATTTAGTGCACTGGAATTGTCGCTGTTAATGTCGAGGACAGCCAGTGCGACATAGGATCTTCTTCCAAAGCAGGGACAGGATTACAAGAAGGTTGTAATCACTTTATTGTAACAGGTTGCAAACATTTATACTTTTCACATATCGCACATGTCAACTTTCTATTGGTGCCTTTCATGTAAACATATATCAAACCATACACGTCATCCTGCTATTGGTACACATAGATCAGGCCATCAGGTCATCCACATGTCAACCTGCCATTGGTACTTTTATGTATACACACACCAGGATTGGTTGCAAAATAGTAAACACAGTTTTTGTCAAGTCATCCTGACTTGTAAAAAGTACAGGAAGTCCATTTCTGTCTTCCATCTTCTCCTGCCTGAAAGTTGCCCACATTCTTCTGCGTGCTGTGTTCTCCTCCTTTCAGGGGTATACTGTAATACGGTTTATGTCCACTGCTTCATCGATAAATGCCAGGCTGCTGACAGGCTTGCTGTCAACCCCGGCATGGAATGGTTCTTTTCAGCTGTGATTTCTGTGTGTTTTCTCTATCTGGAGTCTTGTGGGTTGTGCCCAAGTATACTACCAGAACACTTAGAGCACTTTTCTTCCTGCTGAGATGAAGATTGAATCTGTATTCTGAATTGCTGTGTAGTACATACCACTGCAGGAGTAAGCAAGATGCTCCAGCAGTTTTCTGTCTTCTGAATGTGTTGTCTGCACCCAGCATAAACTGCATTTCCACCAAAGATACATTGTGAAGATTAAATCTTAGAAATATGGTGAATCACAGCTATTCAACTCTGGTCTTGGGTTCCTGAAACCACAAAACAGACATCTTGGTCTCGTACTGGTTAATTGCTGAGTCCTTAGGGCTTTTCCAGTTCCTCCACTTTGATGATTTCTGATGAGATACACTTTCAGATGGTAGTTGTGTTCTAGCCTGTTTGTGTCCTGATGGAAGCCTTAGTACAGTTTTAGAGACAGCTACTTAGCATGTCGAGCTATTTTACTCCTCTTTTTGGGCTGTAATATAACGTCATACTATATCACATAATATTATATTTGGGTCCTATATTGCTGCCTGTAGATGTGCAAGGACACTGGATGCTCAATTAGAGGCCATACCTTTCCTCTGCTGCTACTTCCCCTACTTCCACTTTTAATGATGTGACACAGTAGGAACATATTGGTTCCACATGCAACACATTATGAAATGTGCTGAAAACTTGACTGACAACCAGTTGAACAGCTGTTCAACCTTCTGGCCTGACTTCTAAAGCTCTGTGGAGTTTCAGCCTTGGCTACCTTGAATTCAACATTTCAGCATACTTTTATCCTATTACTGCGGTCAGCTCACTTTCTTCTGCTAAGAACTGGGGCTTAAACGCTGGATTGGCAGACATTTAATAAAAACCAACAACACAAGCATATTAAGAGTGAGTATTCTGGTGTGGTTTGGAATAGCATGAATTTTTTTCTTCCTCATTTATCTCAATAAATCACAGATTGATGGTCGAAAGTCTGTCCACTTCATGAGAAGTGGGTTTCTTGTGCCAACCTTCTTATGCAGTTGGGTGAATTTTATATTACTGCTTAATTGAATTTAAGTTATAAAATTGAAATTTAAGGACTGTAATATGATTTGAAAAATAAATATTTAAAATCAGGACATAATAAACTTTATATCATACCATGATATTAAACGTTCTGTCAAGTCACATGATATTGTGGCTTGATTCCATTTTATGTTTTTGTCATCCTATCTTGGGCAAAAATAAATATTAATGCAAGGAAGGGATTAATATTGTAAAGAAATAAAACAGGAAGAAGTATTTTTGTCTAAATAAACATTTAGCTGTTAGACAGTTTATCTAATTTCTATTTTCATTTAAAAAAATGTCCTTTGATTTTCTTTCATGGTAAGAAAACAAGATTTCAAAACTTCATAGTTTCTAAAAAATTTCATTATATATTATATTATAAAATCTCCATGGAAAGTAATTTTTTTTAATGAAAAAATTGGTTTGTCTGAGATTTTCCATGGAAGACTAGTACAAAGTAGAACTAATGATAACCTGAAGACGAGAAATCTGTGGTCATGGTTATGGTGTTAACAACTTAGTGTAATGTATCTCACATTAGGTGCTGGGATATAAGGTTGTCATACTGGCATGTTAAAGGCATCTAAGCATGATGCTTATCTTGTTCACATTTAGACTTACCTCAAGTTTTTTATTCATCACTGAAAGCAACAATGAGGCTGGGCAGTAATAGCTCTTTCCCAGAAAAGCAAAATGCTTACTGGTATTGAGTGGGACTTCTGTATTCAGATGGTCCCCTTGGACCTCTGTGTTCTCACTGAGATGTTTTTGGTCATGCCTGCATGTCTAAAAGGCACCACCACCCAGCATGAGGCAGAAATTCAGTTGTGTTCTGCCAGTGATGTGCCTAGAGGAGTTGTATCCAAATTTGTCAATGCTCTTTCAATCTTTCCAATCTTTTCTAAGACATTAATAAGACAGGAGTATTATAACCTTGTTGTGTTTGAGAATTCTAGCAAAAGAGATGTACTAATTTATAATATCTGGTCAGAAGGCACGAGAACAACAGAAACAGGATGCATTTTTGTACTTATTTGAGTAAAGCCTGAGAGATCAGCTGGGAATACAGCATTTCTTCCAGTGTCAGAAAAAGTCTTGAAAGTTGTGCCTTCAAGTGAGTTGATTTAAACCAGGACAATTTAAATTACAGGCATTTCAAATCCTTCTGGTAGCCTCAGACTCTTTAACTGGTATAAATTAGAGCTCTGCTGCAATGAGAAATACCAAGCGTGGGGTTGATTTTCTCCAAGCATTTACCTCTCATTAATTATTTTTACTACCATGGGGGTTCTGTTGCCAAATTGCAGATGGCATGAGAGGGAAAACTGAAGTAACAAGTTAAAATAATTTATTTAAAGAGGATCATAAAAGTGAAAGTAACTGCTGAGGCTGCAGTTACTATGAGATATACATTGCTATAAAATAGGTGATAATACTAAACTTAATTTGTATTGACTACAATTTTTTATCACTGAGAATCCTAAACTTTATTTTGACTATTTGCTTTTCTTATATAAAACTGGAAAGATATGCATATAACAATTACTTTAAAAAAATGGAGATGCTCTATATTGGAATACACTTATATAAATATAAAAGGAAATAAACAGCTGGGAACATTTTAGAAGAAAAACAAAAAAGAGGAAGTCTCTCCTCAGAAGAAAAATGAAAGACAGACACAGATTAACTTTGTGTAGAGTGTTGTGACAACCGTAATATGGTGGAATTTAAGGGCAAAAGTTTGGTGAAATACAGCCTATGACATAAAAAAATCCAGATCTTCTGGGAAATTCTGGAAATTGTTCCTGTGAAAGAACAAGTTCAGATTTTAGTTCTATGTAAATAGCTTTGCCATATTGATTTCTCCTTTTAGAAAAGGTTCACTGTTTTCATTTCAGATTTAACTACAGTGAGGGCAACACCACAGAAAAAGAAGTACAGAAAAGTGTTCATTTCTATAAGATTCAAGAAACTAGTGTCTGATGTAGTCAGATCTGCGTTTGCAGGAATAACAAATAGTCATCTCTAATGATTTATTTCTTTGTGCAGATGTTCTGGCAAAGGCTATAGGGTTTAAGAAGCAAGAATTATAGTAGATCTTGAACGCCTAGAGGCATTGAAGACTGAAGATAAGTACTGCAGCAATCATTTGCAACCAGTCATTGGGTTTTTTTTAAGTTTTATTGCAGCTCTCAGGGCCAACCAGCTTGTTATGCTACCCACCTTGGACAAGACCCGCTTTTCACACTGGTGAGGGGAAGTACCTTCTAGCAGGTGTTTCTTACTATGCTCTTTTTGCGTGGTGAAGCAGGCTTTCTTCTCTTGCTTATTGCAGACATAAGTCGAAGTAAATATGGCTGGTAGCAATTTAAAATGAGAATTAATCTGTTTAAAAGGAAACCATATCTACTGCTGAAATAGTCTAGAAGCAAGTAAGCCACTGATAATTAAACTAGATTCCAGGGCAACGTACTTCTAAGAACAACTTTTCATCATATCATTGAGCTTTCATCCTAGATGTTTTGTGGGTTTTTTTGGCCTCTCATGAGTCCATATCTGCTCTAACTCAGACATATGAGAACAGCACTGTCTCCAACACAGGAGCAGTGATTTTTGTTCCAGTTTTTCCTGGCCTTCTCCCAAACAGAGTCAGAAGTTATCTTTTTGAATTGCTTGCAGTTGAGGAAATGCATTTGAAAATAAGGTTATAACCAATGGTATTCTAAAATATAATGCATTAGATATGAAAAATGCAGTTTCTTGCTGTTAAGCCTGTGAAAAGAACCCTTTTGTCTTTTCCAAGTGTAACATTTGTTCAACAAGCTTGAATTTATCCTTGTGGCCAAAGCTGAAGGTATACTTTGACAATTATGTCTTATGACTAATCTTTAATGGACTTACTCTTTCTGATGCTAATGGTGAACCTGTAGTTTCATCTGCAATTTGGAAACACAGAGTCATGTGGACCAGGGTGGATGGGATACATTATCCACGATGGGATGGTCCATGAACTTTTGTGAAAAGTACCTTAACGTCTGTTTGTCACTGCCCTGAGGCAAAGCACAAATCTTAATATCCATCTTCCCTGGTGAGCCAGTAAGAGAGAGAAAATCTGCAGATTAGAAACTCCTGGTATAAGTTAGATAGTTGATTTAGACAGCTGATTTAGACGACTGATTAACCGGTTAAGTAATTTACTAGATCTGACTAATTAGTTGTTAATGGTAAGGTTCTGTCAGATTAAATTGATCTCTAGTAAGCCAAAGGACAATTATGAGCTTGTAATCACTCTGATTATTTTCCCCCTGCATTGTTACAAGAACCCCAGTTAGAGGTAATGCGATAATTTAGGACTATTATGTAAGGCTGTCTCCTTGCCACAGGACAGTGCTTCAAGCACTGCTATAAATTGGGGCAATGCAATTCCTAATGTCTGGTGAGATATGTGATTAAGTAATAATTGATTTTTTTGGGGAAACTTCTGTAATGCTGTCATTAGTTTCATATTGCCTGTCAATTCATTGCCCATTGAAGTGCAGATTGTTGCAGGCAGCCAAATAAACAGAAAATAAGCATAGAGGTTAAAGCTGGTGACCGGTGCGAGAAATGTAAACAGAAGGTTTAAAGCTCTTTTTCCAGGTTATCTACAGCCCTGACTTGGTGCTTGGTAAAGCAGAAATTTTCTTTTTGAGTAGTCTGTGTCAATGCCATCGGAATAGGAGCTTAGCTACACACAATTAAGGTGCTTCGGCAACACAAATAGTTTGAGTCAGGTTGCATGTCTCAAATATTTTGATCAGAAGCACGAAGGTGTATGTCCACTCTGGATGTCATCTGTTGGATGCCTGGAAGGCATGTCTGGCAGGCTTATACCACTATCATTGCATATTGATGTACTCACTGTAGCTTGTAATTGGTAAGAGACAGCATCAGGCCTTGTGGATTTTGACTTCCCCAAGAGGAATTTTACTAATGAAGTAAGATAGATTTTTGCAACTAGAATCATTGGAACCTCACTGTTTTCTTTTTTTATCTCTTTCCTTTTTTCCACCCTTTCAAATTACCTTTGATCTTTACAGAGATATTTCTACATATTTCTGAAGAGATGATGAAGTCAATTTGACTATCTATGATTGCAAGATATTTCTGGTAAGACACTTGCTGTGTTTCCACATTTGTTGCGTCAGCCATTACTCATGTACCTACTTGTTTACTAGTCTTCTTGGAAGAGCAGGAGAGAAGTGAGACTAATAAAGCTATGCACACTGATAATTTATTCAGTTGTTAAATCAAAACAAAAAAGCACTCAAAAACTTGATTTAGAAATCTTTTAGCTGAAACCACATTAGACATAATGTATTCAATTTAGATGGAAATTAAATGAGTTATATTTGGTACCTGTAAGAAAAGCCAAAGGAATGTAGGTACGGTTTACAAGCTGATAATGTAAATCCATCCCCTTTGCTTTTATCCAGTACATCCATTGTGTTTTGTCTTCCAGAAAGTGAGAAATTCAAGTCTGGTTTATTGTTTATGAAGTCCTTTGAAGTGGGAGAGGTTTTACTGTGCCTTGCTTTATTTTCTCTCTTTGGTTTGTTCTACTTCTCAATTTTAACAAATTGAACATTCATTACAGCAGACTGCAATCCTGTTGCATGTTTTCCATGTGGGTGCCTTAATCTATAGGCTGGACGGTTTTCCTTTCCTTCTGTTCCTAGAATTTATCTTGCTGCAAATGGAGGGGTTTAGAAGACAGCTAGAATCTCACACTCACCTTTGGGGGTAATACCCCACTTCAATTTCAGTGTCCACCTGAGTCAAGACAAGGATACACACGTGTGTCTCCGGTCTGTAATACAGCGCTATGAGTTCTGTGAAATGTGGTGTTCTGGCCCAAGTCTTCTCCTGCTGCAGCTACTCCAGTTAGGAATCAGGACACCCTCCTCATGGTATGAACTCAAGTGTTGTCACTTACCAACCTCTCACTGGCTTGCAAACCTCTTGAGCTCAGGTGTAGCTTTTGTGGGGTGGGAAACCTTTCTGTTGGCAAAACTGCCAGCCCTGAGCATGCTTCTGGGCTGACACAGTATGACCACCTACCGCTGCGCAGAGGGAAAGTGAGAGGCACTGCTCGTCAGGGGATGCCAACTGCAGCCTGTGTGAGGAGATTATTGGGTGTGGGGAATTATGGTTCATAGAGGCAGCCCCTACAGATTCATGATGGACCATCCAGTAAGGTGGGTATCAACTAGCTCTATTTGAGTGGCCACATTTATCCAGCTCCTTCTCCAAATTTACCTGACTGTTTAGAAAGGATATATAGTTTTTCCACTGTGCACCTGCAGTGTACAGTGTGGAGATAAACAGGTTATGCCCTTCTGAAATGTTAGTTTTGCAACAGTTGAGTATAGTTGAGTGAATATAAAAATCCTAAGGCCATTACACAGTGTAACTGGTCTCACTCAGGTTGGGTTTACTTAGGAGAAATAAATTCAGATTAAATGTTTGAGAGTTATTTCTGTAGTGAACATGTAATTTTTAAAATATCTTTCATTATACAGGGAATAATAAATTATACTCAACTATAATGAGACAGAAGTCAGTGCTTCCTTTGAAAACTGGATTCTGGCTCAAAGACTGCTTATCCAATTTCTGGAAACTAAACAAAAGTTTGAGTTAAAGTCACTGAGAAGAGATTGCTGAAATCCATTTCAGGTCCTTTGGCACAAAGCACACAGGCGGAAATGTTTCCTTGCCAGTTAACTAGCGCTTCTCCTCTTGCTCCTGGTACTGTGTTGGATTCAAAGCTGTGCAATTCCTCCCCAAACCGAAGGCACACATGAAATGAAGAAATGACAGGGAAAAGGCCACATGTCTCAATAATTACAATAATATGATCTATTATTCCCTTGCTTTCTGGCTCTGTGTTTGAGGCTCAGTGTTAATGTGCTTGTATAACGAAAGGTGTTTCCTCTGCTTGTTTATACTAGGTATGATTTCTAAACATCCTTGAAATTATTGGCCATAACATCTCTCCTCATAATGATATTACTTCAACTTGAGCCACTTATGGAAAGTACTTCTTTCTATTTTTGAACAGAAATGACAGAGAGCCAGAAAAATATGTATTTGTTTGCCTTTCTATTTTTGGTTTGAAATTGCTGGAAGCCAGTAGGTGGTTTTTTATTTTATGTAGGAAGATTTTATTTTCAAACTAAAACAAATATTATGTATGAGGAGTGGCACATAAATAATCGGTTCTAGTAAAAGGAAAAAGTTCTTGTTAGAAATTCTTCTGAAGTGTGGCTCTATTTCTGGAAATCCTTTCTTGCTTGCTTCAGCAGAGTCTTGTATCCTCTTCCATTTCCCTCAATGATTCTTTCACATGCAGAGGAGTGAGTTTTATAGGAACTTTGCTGGCACCAAAATGTTGGTATGTTTTCCTTCGTCTTGTACACTGCACCAATTCATCATCTGTCCATTCTACCAACCAAAGGAAAATTATGTAGGGAGTTGATTAGTGCTTTTGTTAACAAACTTAAATCACCTGATCTGTCACCTAAATAGATAACCACTAACTTGGTATGTCTTTGGAAAATAAACTCTAGTGTCTACTCTTGGACTACACAGATTTTGGTCTACAGGAAGGAAAATTACAATCCATTATGAGGTCTCATCCCATTCAGGAGAACCAGAAGGTTTCCTAATTTGCATTCCCAGAAAACACTGGGAATAACTCAACCAAAACAGCAATCAAAATCCTATAGATTTCTTTAAGATTAAAACCCAAAATGAACAAAAATATTTCATCCCCAATATTATTTATTCTCTCTGCATTTACCCTAAAAAACCCAACCCCATGCAACTCCAAAACCCATTGCAACCAAGTAAAAAGCAACTCCCCAGCCACATCCATGAGTTTTATTCTGTTTATCTCATAGAAGAGATTAAATAGTTTTGAGTTAGTGTTACTTACCATTTGTTGACTTCTAAATCTACAAAATCAGTTCACATAACATAGCATTATCTTTGGAAAAGTGGGTTTTTTTGGGTTGGAGGATAGAGTTGGCAAGATTTATGTTGTATGAAAATATAACACAAAGCTGAAGTACACAAAACTTTCTCTTTTTACAGCTTTTCCACTAAGCTTTGAAGCCATTCATGGAAGCTGATGGCAATGTTCTCGTAAGTATAATTGAAGTTATGTCAGAGTTATTGATCAGCTGAAGAGGTCATATCTTGGGATTGTATCCTTGTAATCATAGAGGACTATGAGCAGCGTAACAGAATAGCATATGTGAACAGCATCAATATCCAAACAAGATCTTGCTTATAGGCCAGGTCAAGTGGTGAGGTTCCCCCAGTTCTGTTCTAAGGATGAAATTAAATATGTGCCTGATGCCAGGGGTGCCCTAACTTCCAAGTCCTACCCTTCAATGGACGAGAAAACAGTAACATAAGATGCGAGCTTAGCAAAGGATTTTCTTAGCCACACATCTCTCTAGCCCCTAGAAACCTCAAGAAAAGTATAGCTCTGTAGAATATAACTGCAGATCCTACCTGCCTTTGGTGCCTTCTCAGATTCATGCACTGTGAGTTGAACTTCATGTGACATGAATCCTGGTGTCCACTGTTAGCCCAATGCCCCTGCTTTTCCTTGTAGAACCAACTTTTTTTGTTTCCTCTGAAACAGCTGCATACACCTGTTTCACCTCATTTTTTTCTCCTGGGGACTTTGCACGTTGCAAGCCCTTAACTTTCCAGGCAGATGCATCCCTTGGTGTGCTCCTTGGCTGTTCCTGGCAGCTGTCCCAGATCCAAGACACCTACAGCCTTTGACACAGCTCCCCATGATTAGGAAGGGTCAATTACCCTTTAACTGGTGGTGGGGAGGAACCTACCGTGAGTGCAGCCAACAGACCCACCAGTCTGTGCAGCAGGGCATGAAGAAGGAGCGAAATAAGGGGGGCTCAACTGAAACTGTGCTGCATTCAGGTATGGTGGTAACAGGGTAGCTTCCCCTGGTAGACATAGGAACAGCTGTCCCTCCTGGGGCAGAGGCTTCCACACAGACTGTTTTTTTTGAGGGGGTTTGCAGCCCTCCAAGTCCCAGATTACAGGAGGTGTCAGGACCTCTCCTTGAGGCCAGGAGAGATGGCCCTCTGTCTTGCGGGAGCTGTGTCATCTTGAAGGAGCTGTACTGGCAAGTGAAGGAGACAAAGGAGGAAGTGTGCAGACTGTGCACCATCACCGTAAATGAAATGGAGAGAGATAGGGTCTTCTCTGAGACAAAATATCTTGATGACCATCAGTCCCCACCTGCAACTGAGAAGTAGGCACTATCTACCCCCACTGTCAATGTAAGCAAAACTTCTGCAGAAGGGGAAGGATGGAAGTTGATTATTTCTTGTATCAAGACAAAGGCTCCTACCCCTCCTAAGAACTTGCAGCTGCAAAATATGTTGACTGCCCTCATAATTGAAGTGAAGCCAGATGTGCCTACTAGCAAAGGACCTAGTTTACCTAACTGTAAACCATGCAAGGTTACCAAAAAGAAATGGTGAGACACTGCAATGGGGGAGTCCCTGCTGTGAGAGACAGAGGCATCCCTCTGTAGGCCCTGACCAACCATGTAGAGAGGTTTGCTGCCTGGTGGGGGCCAGGATCCAGGATCTTGTGGAGAGACTGACAAAGCCCATCCAGCCCTCTGACTTCTATCCCATATTGTTATTCCATTTGAGCACAAACGATACTGCGAGTGGAAACCAGTACATGCTGGGGGCCATAGAGCTGAAAAGTAGCTTTGCAGAAAAGGACCAGGGAGTCTTGGTGAACATCATGTTGAATATGAGCCAGAAACATGCCCATGCTGCAATGAAGGCAAATGGTATCTTCGACTGCTTTAGGCAAAGTATTGCCAGCAGGTGAAGGGAGGTGATAATTTATTTTGTGCTGGTGAGGCTGCGCCTGGAATGCTCTGTCCATTTCTGGACTTCTCAGTACAAGAGAGACATGGATGTACCGGTGAGGTCCAATGAAAGGCCCCAAGGACAATTAAGGGACTGTAGCATCTACGATACAAGGGAAGTCTGAGTGAGCTGGGACTGTTATCTTGGAGAACAGGCTCAGGGGGATCTTATCAATGTGTAAATACTTGAAGGGAGGGTGTGAAGAAAAGGACATGGTGTTAATGCCAGGTTGACAGTTGGACTTGATGATCTGAAATGTCTTTTCAAACCTTAAGAATTCTATCATTCTTTTCAGTGGTGCTCAGTGACAGGACTAGAAGTGATGGGCACAAACTGAAACACAGGAGGTTTCCCCTGAACGCTTCTTTACTGTGAGGATGACTGAGCACTGTCACAGGTTGCCAAGAGAGACTGTGGAGTCTCCACCTTTGGTGATACACAAAAGGTGTCTGGACGTGGTCCTGGAAAACCAGTTGTAGGTGTGGGGTGAACTTAGATGACCTCCTGAAGTCCATTCAAGCTCAATCATATTGTGATTCTGTGGAAAAATAGGACCTCTAAACTGACAGAAGTCTTTGCTGAAGTTGTCATCTTTTCTCATGCTTTTGCTCATCACTGGAGCCTGCCTGGAACAGAAGTGGCTGTGAATAATGTGCAGTTGTACAGGTTCCTTTGTAATTGGCTCATGGGTGTATTTGCCAAGTGGAGGAGTAATGGATAGCAAGCTTGAAGTCTCTCTTGTTCTGCAGGATCACTACCCCATCCTGTTCAGCCCTCAGTAAACCCAAACCTACCAAAAAAGATTAAAACCTGTTCTCTACTGCCAGTCTTGCACAAAAAAGTATGTTTTTCAATTATTCAAGAGCTTTCTGAGAATTATTGCTCTTAGATTTCCCCTGGTAACTAGAAAAGATAGAAATAGATCTGTTGTTCTCGGTTTGTTTTCAGTTGAATCTGTGATAATGAAATAAATAATTTCCCATTTTGAGCTTTATAGAAAAACATCCACCATTGTCAGAAGCAAAAACATTAGTTTCAGATTGTTCCAGTGACTATGTCTGCCACTTACAGTACATTCATATCTAAAACAGCTGTTATGCCCCTGGTACCACTGGTTTTATTGGTAGTAACTCTGCCGTAAACAGTTTTCTCTCTGTTCTGCACTGGTAAGAATGTCTAAAAGAGTGAAACTTGAAAGTATCTCTTAATCGATATTCAACCCGGGTTCACTGAAACAAAAGATTATTAACTTTTATAAACCAGTTTTCAGAGGAGGAAAACTTTAATTTACTTCTTGAGGAAAGGTTTGCCACTGGAGACTTGCTAATGTGTTGTATTCTCGTGAAAAATTGAATCCAAACTCTGCTGGTGAGGCATTTTATGAATTTTGTGGTAGATTCATTTAAATGCAGGTTTCCTATTGGTTTGAGATGAAAATAGTTAAACAGTTAAAACTGTTTGTTTATTTCATAAAATATCTATCTGACTCCAAACACTGTGCTTTGGAGAAAGAGGTTGTTTTTATTTGTTTATAAATCAACAATATTTGGGAAGGCAATTTTGTGAATTGTGCCAGATTTTATTACTGCAGTTGGGGATAAAAGCTTTTTCTTGTGCAGAGCAAAACAGCTATTTTTTATAGGATGAAGCTGGGTTTCTGAACAACACTAAGACACATTTAAAAGTTGCTGAATTCCAGGTTTAGTATTAATTTGTTGAATATTTACTTCAGTTTTCAGGAATATTGGGAAAGACAACTAGAAGTGTATCTTAATTCAAAAATTTTCATTCAATAGTGATTTTGTTACAGATTTATTACTAATTTTATTAAGGCAAACTAAATACAGTGCTGGCTGAAGAAAATTCCCTTTCTTCCACCATTAATTTCCCAAATCTACCCAGAAAATATGAAGAAAAGTGGGTTCATCACCCCTATCCACTTGTGGCAGGATACCATCATTGCCACTGAATAATAAATGCAAATTTGTAAATTCTTTTACCCAGCCCAAGTTCTTACTAGGTAATCAGTTTTTTCCTCAGTCTGATATAAATGGGGCTCTAACAGATGATTTACATAATATGGGTATATAACTCTTTCTTGACAGGTGACCTATAGATCATGTTATTTTACTTTAGATCATCAACAAGGTTAGTGGAAAGATTGTTTTTTCCTCACTTGTGTAGAGAGAGCCACATCCTGTCTCAGGTCTTGTACAACTTTATGTTGGTTAAAGATGAAATGACCTCACTACAGTATCATGGCAAAGATGTGATGTTGCCTTTACTACTTAGTTTTTTGCAAGCAGAGCTGATTTATATTTAATTTTCTTAATATCATTTTGGGTTTCTCTAAAGGAAAGTAATTAGTTTGTGTGACCCACTGATTCCCTGAGGCCATATATTATTTCCGTGTGTCTCCTCACCAGGGTATTACTTTCTTTGGAATGACACAAAGGGTGGCCTGCACAGGATGGGGAAATAACAGAGACTCTTACAGAGCTGATGTGTTTTCTTATTTCTTTTCTTTGTGTGTTGTCATGGAGAATAGTCTGAGAGAGAAAAAGGCAGTGGTAGAATTAAAAAAAAAAAAAAAGAAAAAAAGGAAAAAAGAATATGCAATGATTAAGCAGGAGTCTGGGATTATTCATTCCTGGTAAAGATTCCCACAAGCATATTGTTCAGGTTGTCTCACATAGGTACCAAATAAACACACACAGCAATATGCATTCTGCACTGTGTGATACATACTGCAAAGATCACTGCTTAGGGAAAGTTGTAGCTCTTGTAAACACTGGCGGCAGGGATCTCTTCTATTACTATTTGCAGACAGTCTAGCTTTACTCATCTTTAATTTGCCTATGAGAAGAGCCATCAAATTTTTCAAGAATGATATGAAATGGGGTTTTGTTTTCCTGAGAAGCTGGAAAGGCAAAGGAGCTACATTAAGGATGTTCATAGCGTAGCTCTGCAGCGGATCAGGTAGCTACCAGCTTTGCATAGCAACGTTGTGGCCAGCATATTAAATCATATGTCATTTTATCCAGCATTTGTCATCCAGAGGCTTCAAAACCTTCCTAAAAATAGAAAAAGGTGAATGCTTTAGTTGCCACACTAGAGATGGAAAGGTTGAGGCAAGGAGAAGTCAAGTGCTTCATCCACAATCACACAAGTAACCAGCCTATCTGGGGAGAATTTACTCCAAAAGCCAGACCTTCCATTTTCAATGACCTCCTTTTTTGGTCTGTGGTCTTCTGTTTTAGCTTCATTTTCCATGTGTTTATGCAAGATGAAATATATAGACTGCAAATGAGTAAATATGATTCAATTTTGTTATTTTTAAACTTCCATATACGTCGTGTGATTTTTTTTTTTTGTTAAGAAATATTATGAAACTCTTACAGAGGAAAAAACACATGCTTTACACTAAATTAAAAAAAAAAAAGAAAAAAGGAAAAAAATTTTTTTTCTTTTTCAGGATTTCTTAG
Source organism: Corapipo altera (assembly GCF_003945725.1). NCBI lineage: Eukaryota > Metazoa > Chordata > Aves > Passeriformes > Pipridae > Corapipo > Corapipo altera. The sequence continues at coordinate 26,444,543 of NW_020884874.1, forward strand.
AATGAGCTAAATGACTATCAGTCACCGGACATGTATTTCTGTGTTTCCATGTTTGTAAATCTGACTTACGGAGCGTAATGAAGCATTAAAATGCTGGAGTTTTAACTTCTATTTTTTAACTTCAAAACGCAGAATACAATTCAGGCAAACACAGCAAAGTAGAAGCTGCCTGTGGGTGCAGAACAGGAAGCCCTAGTAGACAGACACATGTAATAGAATTATGTTTGCTCTTGCTCAACTAGATATACATCAATTTTAATTAACATATTTTATGCTTCAGCTACTAACGTCCCTTCAGCAGTGAGTGGGTTATGTGTTTCCATCCTGCATATACCACCAGCATCACCACCACGTCCTTCTCTATCTTCCCCCTCCCCTTTCTACACAAATGTTGCAACACAATCTGAAATTTCCTCTTTTCTTTCCTTCCTGCATTTCTTACAGGTTCCTTTGCGTCAGAAGGCAAAAAAGAAAAGTCAAGGTAATGAGAGATTGTTTTTTCTTTTTTCTCATGGATTCCTCTGTCATTTTCTTAGTATGTCTTATTCTATGAGAGGGTGAGGATTTTGTACTGCTACTCAGCTGGTGGAAGGCTGCTTTTTAACTCCACTGATTCTTGAACTGATTCTGAGAAAAATGACAACGGGCTGTTCCTTTGGACTAAATCCTTGTGGTATGTTAATTGAATCAAAGCTGGTAATCAGTGAGCTAGAATCAGCTGCCTGCATAGAGATACACACTAGATGTTTTCATGTACTTGGCATAATAGTTTTCTCTAGCTGACTTAAATAGGTGTATTCTTTTCAGTGCAGCTGTGTGAAGGAAAATATATGCATGCTTCTCTTAAAAGGATCAAAGGATGTATTTTTAATTTACAACATCTTGTGTATCTTACAATTAATTAGTGTCTGCATTATCTATAGCTTACTATTTTGTTTCTGAACATCAGCATGCCTTTCAAAAGAATGTGTGTTACTGCCACAGCCATTATAAAACTGAATGACTTCTAAGTATATTTTAAGATATGCTTGGACGATTTTCTGAGATTGCTAAGTAAGGTTGACATCTTTAATTGGCAGCAACATCTTTCCTGGTAATGCACTTTTAAGAAAGCAGAGCACTGTGTATTTTTAATGGTACAGGATTCTTTATAATGAGCCGACGGAGGATATCGTGCAAAGAGCTGGGACAGGCCGATTGCCAAGGATGGCTCTACAAAAAGAAGGAAAAAGGAGCTTTCATTGGCAACAAATGGAAAAAGTTCTGGTGTGTGCTGAAGGAGTCATCACTGTATTGGTACAGCAGTCAGCTGGTGAGTACAGTGTACATCCAGCTCCGGGTGCCAGACAAACAGCATCTGCTGGGACTGAGACAAGGGCAGCTGCGGTTACAGTATAGATGCACCCTGGAGTTGTACAAATAATGGGGTTCATTTCTCAGTCCTGACATTTCTTGTGATCTGGGAAGTGTATATGTGAATGTGACATATGCAGAAAACTGCTTTTTCTAGTTCAGCAAGTACTTGTGAAATGTTAAATTGCTGTCTGTTCTGCTCTGTAAAAAGCTGTTCTTTGAAGTCACTCGTGGTCTTTGAATTTGGGAAAGATTTTCCTGGGTTGAGCAGTTTGCAGACACTTGCTATCAAGATTCAAAACAAGAATTCTTCTTCACTTCCGATAAATTTAATTTTCAGAAGTGTCTCTCCTGTTTTTCTCTCTGTCCCCTTCGACATGGAGATTATTCTGTTTATTTGTCTGATTGGTTTCTCTTTTTTCTTCTTTTTTTTCTCTTTTCCTTTCTTAATTTTTTTCTTTTTTCATTCTTCTTTTTTTTTTTTCTTTCTTTTTTCATTTCAAGTGCTAGAGTATAGCTGGCTTTAGTTCAGGCTGGTTCGACTGGGCAGAGAGGATGTCTTGCCCATTCTAGGAGGATTCAGACAGAATTATTCCCTTCTCTTTGCTCTCTTGTACTGCTACCTCTGAAAAGCTCCTATCACAATCAAATGATGAAGTGGCAGAGTCCAGAACTAGGTTATGCAGAGGATTAAGGGATGCCAACAAAAACATAGGTTGAAACTCAGCAGCTTCAGTGTGGAATTGTGGATGGACATCAGGTTCCCTAAATACAAATGAGCTTCTTTGGAAATCAGCATTTCCCAGGCCCAGCAAAAGATGAAAGTTTAAAGAAACCCTTATTAATTCTTAGAGCATTTAAAAAAAATCAAAGGCTATCTGGATTGTTTCCACTTGTTTATTTCTGTTGCAGTAATCCCCATTAAAAATCTTGCTAACTGCTTCAGGGAACAAATAAAATAGTTTAAGTCATTAAAAAAATTCCCATACCCTAAAAAAAAAGCTTAACTCATGTGCAGAGTATTCCACATTCTCCCTTTAGTTGTGGGTATAGTGTTATTGTTTTTTGTGGGTTTCTTTAGGGTGGTTTTTGTTTGTTTGATTGATTTATTTAATTTTTTGTTTGTTTATTTTAATCAGAATAAAAATTTTGACTGGTACTTAAAGATGATATTAGCTATTCCTTTCTGGGGACAAGTGAAAGCAACTCTGCTGGTCTTGGGCTGTTGTTTTTTTATGATGTTGTGGTAGTCTGATATAGATTTCCTTCAGGACTAAATGAAATACATGCATGAGAGAAAGGAAAGGAATAGGAAAATTAGTAAAGAAAAAAATATTTAAAAGCCCTTTTTTCCCCCAATGCTTACAATATCTTTGCTTGAAAGACATGACCTGGTAGATATACTCCCCAGCAGCATTAATACCTTGCAAACACTTATTAATATCAGCTGTTAGAAATCTGTGTACTTCTGGGCAAGCAGTTTTGAGAAAGGTGAGCTGGCTGGCTGATGTGTCCTTTAGACATGGGAAGTATCAGAAAGGAGTAATTCTGAGGAGTAATCAAGCTGGGAGGAAATATAAAAAGGCACAACCAGGCAAAGTTTGCCTTCTGGGAAGAGAAGGGTGGTGGGGGAGAGGTGCAAAGCCCTCCACTTCCTTCGGTTGTCGTGGCCTGGCTAAATGCTGCTCTTGGGATCCAGAGAAACCATGATCATGATGGTCCCAGTGGTCTAGACAGCACTCATCCTGCAGTTCATGCCTTTCTGACTGTCACTGATTGCCCCCAAATGAATAAGTGTCAGCCTCATTCCAATTTATTTTATTTGCTCCGAAGAGCTCATATAGCTTCAAAATACTGTTGGCTTGTGTCAGTCTTGAGAGTTCTCACCTATAACAGCTGTTCCTTTAACATGCTAGCTGGTAGTGCCTTTTTGCTTTCAACTTCTGCCAACTCTCACATGCTATTTTGTGTTGAAAACTCCAGGTTTCTTTGGACAACTTACAGTGCAGCCTCTATGTAACCAGATTCAGGCAATGTTTGCAGAATGTCAGTAACTACAGGGTTTGGAAAGGACAGAAGGTGTCCTTTGCTAAGACCCGCTTTCTTAAATTTGTGAGACCAGAGACATGCTCAGAGATCTGAGATCAATTAGACCTGATGCATTTTCACAAATGTTTTCACCTCTAGACTGATGAAGGAGACATAGCAGTGACACTTGCTTTCTTGATATTTCTTTTAAGTCTCTGGCCTGGTAATAATACTACCTCTCTGTCACTGTCTTCAGTAAAGTTAATTCTCAGGTCCAGTGGGTCATACAAGATGGCAATCTAAAGTTTGGAGTTCTGTTGAAAGAGGAGTCCTGCTTACCGCGTGTCTGAGGCTTCCTGTTATTGGCCCTCTTACAGAGGCTGAAGCAAAAGGTGGTGGTGAAAGAGTGGAGATGAGGTTGAAGGAACCATGGCACACTGTTTGCCTGTAGATCTGCCTGACCAGTTTTGTTCTTGTGAGAAACAAGTGTGTTTTGTTTGTGGCTATGTGAAAACCAATCACTGGTAACTGTAGCATAGCAACAGGGTGCTGGACCTATTTTTCTAATGGAGAAGAGGAAAATAGGGAGTGGGTGGAATTTGTACAGGAACGTGCATCATCCTGGATTTGGGTAGATATCCTTAGCTGACATCATGTTCGTGGTGAAGTCTGTCTTCAGGTGCCTCTGAAGCTCTAGATGTTTCTGTTACTCTGGTTTAATTTGCGTTCAAGCTACTCTGGTTCTGGGTCTTTCACATGAGACAGATAGGGGGATGCGATATAGGACACTCATGACATTTGCATGATATTTTCTTCAATTTATTTTGTGAATGCCACAGCTTGAAAAGGAAAAAATAATAAAATTCTGAGACAGATCAGCAATAGCAGATCAGACACCCTGAGAGTCAAGCTTCTCCTTCATTGAAAGCAAACTAGAGAACACAGACAAATCCATATAAGCCTTTGATGAACTAGCTGAGGTACTGCAAGCAGTGAAGTTAGGGCCCAATGGTCCCCAACACCCTTCCTCTTTCTATAAAATATGAGGCAGGTAAACTTCTGTTTGCAGCATGGATGCACGCATAATCTCAGGAGGGAAGCTGTTTGAACTAAGAGGAAACAGGAGGGTTGGCTTTGCAATGGTAACACAGAAAATGTCAGAAAATGGATCTGAGCAGTCAGACCTTCTGGGTGCGTACAGGAACACCAGACTCCTTATACAACTGCTTTTCATTAGTGTTTGATTCCTTTTTTTGAGCACTGCTGTCTGTAGGCAGCTGCCTTGAAGACAAGCGTTTAAAGAGGACAGTGTGAGATCCTGTCTAATACTTTAGCAATTTCAGTTCTCATACTGAAACCCCAGAGGGAATCAGTACTCCTATAGGAAGAGAGGGGTGGTGGGGGGGGTGAGAATCATCACATGCAAACCCAGGTTCCCAGCTCTTTGTGCTTGTTTAACTGTGTTGGATAGTATTGGCTGGAATGGGACAAAAGACTAAATTCCTCTCTCTGGTGGGTCTTTAGGATAGCTTGACTGGTTTTCCAAGTACAGCTGAAATAGAGTTTTGCAGAATGCGTTAAAGATGGTTGTCATGGGGATTACGCTGAAAAAAAAAAAGATATAAAATTAAAGGGTTGCAGGCTGTGATCTACTGTCACTATTTATCTTTGTGTTTGGTTGTGGGTTTTTTCCGATTTACTGCATTCAAATTGGTCCTCACTCTGGCAGCTTTTCTGGAAGCTGTATAATTGCAATCTTTTAAAACAAAAATCTTTTACCTCTGAGTTGTAGCTGCCGCTCAAATGGGCGAGAAAAAGTCATTGATGTCGGCTGACTGTGCCGAGAGCTTTGGGGACCTCTGGTCCAGTATCTTACACAAATTATTCACAGTTCTGTGGGTTACCTCATTCATGTACTTGGCAGAGAGAAAAAAGACTGAAAAGGGTTGAGGACTGAAATGATCCTCCAACATCTACAAGGTATTCTGTTGGCAGTGCTGAAACACTGATGAAGCGATGAGGAGCACCCTGATTTGCAGACCGGAGCTGTTCCACAATAACAAGATATTTCATGTTACAGCACTATTTTTAAAAATCTTTCCGTAACATTACGCTCACTTTAAATGTGGCTCCTAGAGCCACAACATTTAGATAACATATTGAGGCAAGCTGAAAAAGACATTAGCCTTTTTCATTGGATTCATGCATTATGTTTCATAAATAAATTCTTTTTGGACTGCAAAGCTTTTTCTGTGAAAAAATGGTTACTTTTTTTTGGCCCCAAGCATTTGCAGAGACTGTTGTTATTACTGAAATTATTTTTCTACAACTTACTGTAGCAAAAGTACAGATTTTTGTGTTAGGCTAGCCTTCATAAAAACCAGAAGAGATAAAAGCTTATTCTTTTAAACAACTTGATCAAGTAGAAAACAGGTTGAGGTTCTTTTTATCTGAGTTTTTTAGGGCTATTTTACAGCTTTGCATCAGAATCTCAAGGATGCTTGAGTGAAATGTGTGAGTTAAACAATAGCATGCTAAAGTCATGTTAAAGATAACATTTTGGAGAAAAGAAAGCATTTATGATTTCTATACACTTTTAATGTCTTAAAATTATTTTTTCCCCCAAGAATGACTGAAAAGATGACTTCCACATGTTCTGTTCCTACGGTTTATTTGGAATTCTATTTACTGACTATAATAACACTCATAAGGTTTTAATGTTGTGATTTCCATTTTTTCCCTCAATTTTTTTCCTGATAATTATGGAACTACATACCCATCAAATTCCTCTTATCTGTTACACAGATGGCATGTTTGAGATGTGTACAAGTAGTGCATTAAAAAGTTCACACCATTATCCTCTTCATTTATAACACGTAAGAAAGGCCAACCTGCCCCAGACCCAAGTCACCCACTCACCCACCTGATGGCTTATCCAGCTCAGGCCACTGATTTACTGCTGTGCGTGTGAGAAGGTACCTGAGTGTATTCCTTCACACAGGGTCTTGTTCTTAAACTGGGTTTATTGATTCATACTGCAGAGAAACAACTGGCATTGTACAAATTTTTCATCCAGCAATGCATGCAATAGTGACTTTGACACCTCAGGGACTGCTTTTTTGAGATTGGTCTCTGGTGTTCTTAGAGTAGTCTTGGGAATGAAACAGGATTTTCAGTTTTCTTGCTCACCCAATCCAGTAAGTGACCAGTCTTTCTGGTAGAGAAATGCAGGTAATACATTCTCTATCTTTAGTACAATGTAGCCCATGAATAGAACTCCTTCTTTACTCACTTCTACTGATTGGCTGATCCCTATATACTTAGTATACTATGAATCTGGAATGGTAATACTTGCTTATGGTCTAAGTGATTGACATACACATTATGGAAAAAAAAAAGAAAAAGAAGACTTTTACAAAATCTTGTCAGGTATTTTTTGTTATTTTATCTCAATGAGTTTAGTCTCATGAAATGCCAACCTGTGGAACGTAAACAAAAGCTCCTTAAGCCAGCCTCGAACTGAGTTTTACAGATACAAATACAACCAGAGAGAGTTAAAAGCCCACAATAGCAAATAAGTACTTTTTTATACAAACATTGCAAAATCAAGGTATTTTCAGCCCAGATGCGGGAAAACGTCATTATTTCTCCTATACCTAAAGAAAATAACAAAAAGCCCTTCCACTGCTGCTTTTTTTTTTTCTATGTGTATATGTGTGTGTGTCGTGGAGCAGAAACTCGTGATGATGCAAAAAATATAGACCTCTCCTCTGAATGTTTAATACATGTAAATGACAGGAATGATGGTTATGCCATGGTTTATTGTATACCAAAGAACAGATATGCAGAGCTGCGGGGAAGCCACCCACTGAAATATCCATTCTGTATCTGTATTTACATTCTTGGAGGTTCATACTTCCAAGAATTAAAGCTCAAAGACTTGTCTTGACGAACATCCTTTTATAGTCACATCATATTAATGCATAATGAGACTTGAGATACTGTCAGTCATCTTCATTTATCCTCTGCCTTCGTAATTGTTGTGTATATTTTACCTGCTTTAGCTCAGTGTACATTTTCAGAATCTTAATGTACCTAGGGATAGTGGCTGGGAGCAGCAAAAATGTGATTTAGGAATGAACATTTTCTATGTCTTGGAAAGTACATTTTTTCCTGACATTCCATGCTAGAGACTTTTGTCTACATTATATATTGGTCATCTTAGGAAGAGTCCTAGTCTCATTGCAGATGACCAGGTGTATGTAATTAGACGACGTAAAGGAAGATGTTTCCACTTCAGATGTTTCGGTTTCAGGCAGCAAGAACAGGAATTTGAGGCTTACTGGTCACCTCAGTTTTGCTGGAGCGACTCTCTAACAGAGGGTCCTGGTGACCTAGAACAGAGATGTCACTCCTCAGTAAACCTTCTTGCATCCAGAAAGGACTAACTGGATATAAACAGTGTACTGTAAATATCTGCCTGGTTTTTGTTACCTCTTGTACCATGCCGGAAAATTTCTGAGGGGAGTGATAGCTGGGTGGCCAAAGCCACCTGTGGCTGGATTACAGTGTTTAACAACAGAGCTCAGCTGTGTGGGATCATCCCCTTGCACTGTTTCACCTTGTGGGTGGGGTGGGAGTAACCTGTATTGCCTCTGCCTTGCTCATGTATAGACATATGTAGGTGATCCTGTAAAATGGTCCATGCTACAATTACGCAGGGGACACCCTCCTCCGTTTCTGCTTAGAATCATTTTGGGTCACTTCTGAATTGTATTTTTCAGCTATACATGGATCATTATATGTGGTGCTGTTACACATCTGTGTAACACACATACATGCTTCATCGTGGAACAAACTCTCCTTTATGACTGTATGTAATATCAAGACCTGAAAGGACGATATAACCCTTATTCGTCCTTATTAATCAACAAAACCTATGCTCACACTCTGCCACTTGCACAAACAAGAGTGGTGGCTTTCTAGCATCCAGGGTTTGCACAAATATAGATCACAGAGGAATATTTCTTTGGTTTTGATCTGTCCCCATGGTGATGAGCATGTATTTTTACAGTACAAAAAGCTGTCAAAAACAAGAACTTGCATGCTAAATATTATTCAGCATTGGAGTTTGCTAGCTTGCTAATTGGTTGATGGGGTGATATTTAATTTTTTTTTTTTGAAGGCTGAAAAAGCAGAAGGATTTATCAGACTTCCAGACTTCAGTGTGGATCGAGCAATAGAATGCAAAAAAAAGCAGTAAGTTTATCTCTTGTTCCCAGTTTTGCATGATTTTCACAACATTGCAAGGAATGAATCTCAGTAGTCTTTGACAACAAAGCTGTGGGGAGTTCTTTTGTGTTGTATAAACAATGAGATATTAATTGAGCTACTGAAAGGAAACCATATTGCAAAAATATTTTTGAAAGATCTCTGCCAGATGTGCTTTGCTAGAACTACAAATAAAAAAAAAATAGATCAGTGTGCCAAATGCTTTTTTTTCCTCCTTCTTTTCGTACAGTGATTATGTAGTCTGTCTCAGATAGGTCCTCTTAGTTGAGGAGGTCAGCAGTGGTGCAAGTAGTGCCATTTCCCTCCAAGCTGAGACTGTTCTTTAGACTTCTGTGGTGCAACTGAGCTTGAGCTATATTGAAGCCTTTGGTTGTGGGGAATAAAACCTTTGTTTAGCAGGGTACATATTTGAAAACATTGTTTCCAAACTCCCTATGCAGCACTGACTTCCAGCTGCTTCTGAGCACACTTCAAAGGTTTGGAAGGGTGTTGCTGTTGTTCAAAGTTATAAAGCTCAGCGTGATTTTTGTTGTATCTCCCTCAAGAGAAAGCCTTCATTCTTCTGTTCGGGTCTCATGCTGCAATTAGCTGTAGGTGTTCTTGAGGTTAACTGTGGGCTGGACTCCTCCAAGGAAAGGGGGCAGCTATTTTGAATATGGGGCACTCCATTTTGTTTTCTCAGAGGAAAGGTTGAGTCATATAGTACAGAACCACAAGAAAATGTCTTTCACTTCGGTGGCAGTTGGCTGGGAGGGAAATGTTCTCATCACTTGTTTGGATAAGTTAGGAAAACCAGTACTGCTGGGTCAGCTAGGGCCCAGCCAACTATGTGTGTGTGCTTCCATGGGACAATAGCCGAATGAGGTACAGAAGAGGGAAGATACACAGTCTCAGGATTGGACACTATGTTTTAGGTAAAAAAAGGCACTGAAAACTCTTAGTGGTGGATATTCAACTAAAGCATAGTTTGGGGCTGAGACCAACAGATTAACTATTGGAGGTAGCCAGGGGACTAACTCTATTTTGTTTGCTTCACACCTGCCATCTATTTGCCTCTTTGGTCCCCCCTAAAACTTGTCTTGGAAAAGTCATTGAAGAGTCAGTCACTGTTCGCCAACTGTGCACCACTTGTGACTTTACTGTGTCACATGTCCCTTCCCGCAGCCATTAGTTTTCCATGCTGTGGGGTCTTAGCCTGATCAATCACTCATGGAAGCTGTTCAATGCCTTGGATCACTGCTGGTACTTCCTCTGAATTTTTTCAGGTTTACTTTAATTTTAGAGCTGGAGGCAGCAAAATTGCACAGAGTATTTGAGGTTTGGGAATGCAACAGAATTATGTAATGAAACAATGGAAGTCTTTTTTTATTCTTTATTCCTTCTTTTTTAGTTCCTGTGGTTTATACTCTCTGAATAATGTGTGGCCAAGGAAGTGAGCTAAAAATAGATTAGAGTTTTAAGGGCAGAGCTATATGGATGGACAAGTTAATCTGGACTAATACAGTGGAATGAATATATATTTTAAATAATTCATTCAGCTATTATTTTTTCTTTCTTATATAAACTAGTTTTCTTTTTATCTCTTATATTTTTCTTTTCCTAAAGTGCTATTAAGATCAGCCACCCACAGATCAAGACATTTTATTTTGCGGCAGAAAATGTTCTGGAAATGAACACGTAAGTAGGAGTGACTGGTCATGTTTCTTCCTGTCTTATGCATGAGAACACCCTTTGAAAGTTCGTTCTTTCACTGTCAAGTGGTTATTGACAAAGCTATTTGGGGAATTACTGAGTCTGGTTTGTTTTCTGGTCACTGAATGGAAGGAAACTGAAGAAATTTGTTCCCTAATGATGCTTGAAATCAGAATCATATAATTAACCCAATTTTGATACTAATCTTCCCAACATTTGCTGGTAAAATTCCTTTCTGATAGAGAGGTGCTAAGATTTGATAGTAAGTTCATAACCTTGGGAGAAGTGAGGGCTTAATATAGTTTTGTCCCAGAAGTGAACCAGGACTAGAATATAACAGTGTCTGCTTTCGGAGTAGTGCGAAACTGTTGCAGTTGAACAACCCTCGTGACAGATCAGAAATTTACTTTCCAGAAATGCCCAGCAGAAGAACAACCAGATAGTTATTCTGTTAATGCAAGAAGTAAAAATGGATATGAATACTGCCATTTTGGAAGTCACAGAGCTATCAGAAAGATATTATTTTATACTGTTCCAATTTTGACTGATTCAGATATATCTCATATCTTCTTTGTCTTTTTTACTTCAGATTGCAGTCTGTTCACAATGTTATTGCATTAAATGGCCAAATACTGGACACAAAGTGGTACAATTTAAATAGGAAGGGAGATCCTATGGTAGACAGCTCAGGATTTTAATCATGGCTCTGCTGGTGATCCTTGTGAGATTCTTCATAGGTCATTGATTATTCTTTCCCTCTATAAATAGGAGACCTCATGCATATTTACTACAGTAGAAAAGGAGAGAGTTTGAGAGAATGCGTGTGACCTCCTAAAAGGCCTACAGATTCAGAAATGTACAATACTACAGTAGTGTATGTGCATAGATATAAATAAATCTGTACTCTATAGATGTATGCAGGTTAATATAGAAGGAAAGAATGCATTGCCCTTTGAAACTTGGAGAAGAATGGAGCATTCTGGTGGGGAGATAACCATCCATTTCTGTATTCCTGCATTTCCTACCAGAGCTCCTGAATGGAGTGACAGTTCTTGAGGCAGATAGGGTGAGGATGACTGAGAATGAGGGACTGCTGGACAGGAGTCTTTCTATAGAGAGAGTAACCCTGGTTGAGAGCTAAGAGATGGAAGGATGTTTGCAGAAGGAAAATTAGAGCTAATGGAGGACATTAGTGAGTGTTAACAGCCAGTTTGTAGCCCAGCTGGAAATTCTCATGTGAGACATGTTTAGTCTCATGGGAGTCAGTGATTGAAACCTACGCAGGTGTCCCAGCTCTTATACCCCCAGAACGACTTTCTTCAAACTCCACTTTTTGTGTAAATTTTGTTTTGGCTTAGAACTATTTCACCTAGTGTTAAAGCAGCTTGCACTATGCTGCACTAATTTCTCACCATTGCAACTGATGATGTTTTCCTTTGCAAAGTATAAAATACATGCATTTAATACATAAAGTACACACATACTCATGCATATGTCAAAACAGACTAAAAGACATCTGTTCTCTTGGCTCCAGTCCTGCAAATGCATATGTGAGTGGCTCCACTGAACTCACTGGAGCGTTTGTGTGTGTTGAGTTATTGGCATGCATCAATGCTTGATGGATCATGACCTTTTGTAACTCTTCATGCATGTATCTATATATGCATATACCTACATGTATATCTATTAAATCAACAGTGGATTTATTAATACAATCATGTGCTTCATTAATTTAGCATATATTTGCTATTGTAATGCACACATGAAAAGTAAAGGCATGCTGACTAGCTGCATGCATTTAGCTGGCCAGTTGTACATAGTTATTAGTGACTTCTCTTCCGTTGTCATTAATGAAATCCTAGAATTTTTTTAGCAAATCTTGTCTTTTGTTAAGGTGGGTTTTCATTTAAAAAATCATTCTGTTATGATTAGCTGTCAGAAAAGAGTCAATAAAACACTCTTACAGAAATGACTTTTTCTGAATTGTTATGTGGCTCTATTGTTCATACTGCAGTCTAAAACTGTAGTTACTTTGACACTGATCTTGCTAGCAAATTTCCTATAGCTTTATTAGAACCAAGATAAAACAAAATGTGTTTGGGTTCCCCCCCCCCCCCCCCAGTAATTCCTGTCCCTCATACATTCCCTATTCAGGCTTGAGTTTTAATCTGAAAGGCTTGAGCTTTTTCAGCCGTTAGTTTCTTAAAACCTGGATAGATCTGAATGATATATAGACAAAAACAGTACACAGAAAGTATATCCAGGGGATGTTTCTAGCTCTAGAAAAATGCAGCCACCTAGGAAGAGAAATTTAAAAAAAGCATAACTAGTACCTTAAAGCAACACAGGAAGTAAGACTTACTAAACCTGAAAGGACATAGGAAGTTGAAGAACACAGAATATTATGGTCAAAAAGTCTGGTTTTAAATGACTCAGATTCTTAGATGGTGCTTCAATAGCTTTGGCCAGGCCATCTGACATCATCTTCTATGGCTCCCATGCCTTTGCTTCATCTGAGGTGAAAGGTGACACCTCAATTGCTGGACTAAATCACTGACATGGTGATAAAGCACAAATACTTTTCCTTTAGCTTCCACAAATGCAACTCCTTGGTCATCAGTAGTGCTTTTTTTCCAGGATCAGGGAAAGAAGATGCCCAAGGCAATTCATCCTGCTCACCACAGGGAATATTAGTATTCAGGTAACTGGTGTCTTTCTAGAAAAGGATCTAAGAAATAGAAAATTTGACATTCAGTCTTCAGACTAATGAAAATAGATGTGGTGATGTAGAACACATCTGAAAGGAGCAAAACTCTGTCTGTCTGAGGAGCATGCAAGTACCCCTGACTATATTCCCTCTGTTTCAAACACAGGTGGCTAAGTAAGCTGGGGATGGCTGTGGACCCTCAGGCACCAAATGGGAAGAATGAGGAAGGTATGCTCCTAACTGGTTTCAGTGTGTAACTACATTGTGTTCTTCACAGTTTTTGTTTGACCAAATTTTTGTCAGCTATTTTCTTTCTTTTAAACTGTCATCTTGAGTCTGTCTGCTGTCTGAGCTCAGAGAAACCGCAGTGACTTGGCACAGAGTAATCACAAAAAAAGAAAAAATGGTGAGAAACAGTCTGACTGAGGGAGACACTCTGTGATCTTGTGAGAAGTGTATAACTACTTTCTGGCAGTTTGCTGGCTTGCTAAGCCTACCAAGTGTGAAGAGAAACAGCTGTGCTGCTCTGGGTTTTGAGCTGGTGACTTGTATTACAGGAGCTGTGCAACAGCATAGGAGCTTGCAGGCTTGGGAACAACTGTAGACTCATCCCTAACGTCTCGTCCATTCCTGGACATTTCAACAAGAGCAATGTAGGGGAACAAGGGGGTGGTAGCACTATTCTGAAGCCTACAATTTCCTTCAGAGCCAGGCCCAGGAGTTCATCAGGAAATGAGTAACTTCAAAAGTTCCCAAGAAATTTATTTACTGCCTTAATTTGCACATTGGCCTAATAGAACTCTTTGACGGGAGTATACCTGTGCTGAAATCAGAAATCTGGGCAGAGGACAAAGCAAATCACCTGTCAGAGCAGTTGGAAAAGCTGCTCATGGGGACACATGTGCTGGGAGTGGATTTAGAAAGAGAAGTGTTTGGGTAGTATTATGTTACCAAACCAGGGATGGACTCTAACATAAAGAATATGTGTCATTATTTGGGCTTTTGACCCTCCATTTTTAGAGTATTGGTACTCAATGCCCTTTTTAGAACTGTTCAGGTTGTGAAGGACCTGTCATTATGAAGAAAAAGCTGGGTTTTGCAGTAGTATGAACACTTGGGTGATGCAGCCTGTTTTGTCTAAGCACTGAAATGTTCCTCTTTATGTCCCTTCTGCTTTTTCCCAGAATTCAAGATTGTGATTTATGCCCATGCTTGGGACATGTAATTCCATTATTGATTAGTTTGATCTGGCTTTGTTTATACTCTGGCTCCATTTATACTGTACCGTTAAAGGAGTTTTGAGGCTGGTAAACACAGATACCACTGATTCAGCATGTCTCATCAATTTATTTTTTTTCAGTTCATGGTTGTTTCTTTTCAGGAAACTTGTTAGTTCCTACACTGTCTAATTCCTCCTAAATGCCTGTGTCCTCTTTGAGCCCAGTTTTGTATCAAATCAGTTTAGGATAAAGGGCTATATTCAGTATTAGGCTGTGTAGCAAGAACTGCAAGGTAATTGTACTCAGTGAGGAAGAATGCAAATATGTTGTCCATGTTTTCACAAAGGAAGGGTTTGATGGAAAATGAGGATGGTCAAAATTTTATATATGAAAACAATTTTTTTAAGCTTCAAAATTTGTAGTATTGGCTGAATTGAGAATTATAAAACAATATAAAATTAGTCAGTCCACTAATTTTAATTAAAAAAATGTGACCAAAAGATACAAAATAATCCACTCCATAACCTCTGCAGCTAGTTGTCTGATTACCCTTCAATAACATTACATAGCCAAGAATTCTTCAGCTTTTAAACCTAGTGGCCCATCTCCCCTTCAGAAAAAGGTCTTCTGATTCTGGTGTCAAATACCTCCTTGTCTTTTCATGCATTTTTTGTCACAGGTGATCAAGCAGCTGTCTTGAGTGTGGGTGCAGCCCCCACTGATGTGCTTGGGTGGATGTGCCCTTGCAGAGGCATTGCTGCACTTCAGAAAAACGCTGTCAGTACCCACAGTCACTTCTGTTCCTGCTGATCTGTTTTTCCCCTCTGTATCACACCCCATAATTCTTCAGAAGTCTTGTTGCTTGTCATGACATTTCTTGTGTATTCATATACTTTTTATGCATTTTAACTCCACCCCCCAACCTCATTTGCTTACTTAGAATATCAGAAACAGCTGTTGATTCTTTTTGAGTTCTTCTATGTGCCTAAAAGGGGAACCGTAAAAACAATAAGCTTTTTACTAGGAGTTACTCAAAAAGGCATTAATAGAGTCTTAGAATTTGATATAGCCCTTACTGCAGCCAGTCTCAGTTCTTTATGCTTAGATGTGCCAGCACATATTTCCAGTAAACAGAATAGCAGCTATGCTATTCAAAATCCCTATGGTTCTGCAAACAGTATAGGGCGAAAAGGTAATCAGTCTCTTTGCTATCAGTGTTAGAAAGTTCCCTCTCATGTATAAAATTCTTCTCTCTTACAACTTTATTCCCCTCACTTTGTGCTTATTAAAACCCCTAAATGACATTCATAATAACAAAGTGCATGGGTATTAATTTAACTACAAAATGAGCTAATCACAGGTGATTGCCCAGAGACCGTGCTAACACACTTCCTTCTAGTAACGTGAACCCCTGAAGCACAGCTCTGACAAAGTACTCCCAGAACATAAGCAACTCCTGCCCCCTGGGGCAAAGAGCTGTAGGGTTGCTGTTAGCTGCTCCTGGACAGCAGAAGCTGCTGCCAGCAAAGGGAGAGAGCGGCAGTGCAGAGTGCTGGATCCTGGGGAGACTGCAAGGGCAGCCTCTGTTCTGGTGACCCTCAGCACTCACTCATGTTGTCCTCATTAAGCTCCGGCTTTGTCTTGGCAAACTCTGGTGTCCCCAGCTCAGTCAGGCGGGGATGGGTGCAGTCAGTCTGCGTATGTGGTGTCAGCACTTGCTCCTGTAAATGTTGCATACATGCTGGGAGATTTAGCAAAGGAAACCAATCTTTGTGGCCTTTCGGTACTTAAAGGGAGCCTGTAAGAAAGGTGGGGACAAACTTTTTGGTGGGGCCTTTTGCAACAGGATAGGGGTAATAGTTTTAAACTAAAAAGGGGTCAATTTAGCCTGGATATAAAGAAGCAATTTTTCATGGTGGGAAAAAGCTGAGACAGGTTGCCCAAAGAGATGGTAGATGCCCAATTCTTGGAAACATTCAACGTCAGGCTGGATGGGGCTCTAAGCAACTTGGTCTAGCTGAAGATATCCCTGCTCATTGCAAGGAAGTTGGACTATAGAATCTTTAAAAGTCTCTCCCAACTCAAACTATTCTATGATTCTATGATCTTGCCCAAAGTTTACAGGCAGGTCCTGGGAATAGGAACCAGCAACATATTGCCTCCGTTTTTCTGTGTCTTATCAATGATTATCACTTCATTTAATCCACTTTTTTTAAAAAAAAGGAGAAAATGTTTTCACCTGCTACACAGATAGGTGAAAGAAATAACAACATGACTGCCTCTGCTACATATCAAGAGATATACTGAGTTTCAGTTTGTTTTTTGTTGAAAAACAAAAAACAAAACAAAAAAGGAAGATAAAAAAGGATAAATGGGTTGTATAGCCCTGGAGTATTTTGTTTTTACCTCTGCACATGTACTACCATGCTGTATGTCATGCCTGTGTGGGTTACTGTGTGATGACAAAAGACAAGGCTGCTCTGCGGTTTCCAAAGCATGATGGGAGCAGTCTGTTTACTCCAAAATAGCAGCCAAAACCCTAATACCTGTTGCTAGCTCCAAGAAAACTTACTGGTTACAAAGATTAAGGAACTGCCTCTGCTACTTGCAACAGCTCTCCCTAACTTCTACTATAAATGAAACTCCTAATTTAAACACTGTAAAGAGAGGAAAAAACCCTCACCCCAAACCTACTTGTGAAGCTATCTAGAGCAGTGTTTCCTGTCATAGCAAATTAACACTTTTTTTTTTTAATTAAAAAAAATTTAAAAAACGTATTGCCATTAAGTAATGTAGCGGTACCACAAGTGGGTTAGGAGACACTGACTTATTAAAGTGTGGTCCTCAGTCCAGAATATCCTGCTTGGTGATCTTTGGTTACCACAGCATTGTGAGGAATACATGTTTTGATCTAACTCTTTTGCTCATTTTCCATGTCTGCCTCAGAATGTTACAGCGAAAGCGAACACGATGATCCAGAAGTAACGGACACGCCACCTCCCCCCTACACAGTCCAGCCCTCACCTCCTCCTTTGGTAAGTGTTCCAGTAATTAACCTGTTTCTTGTTGCAAGCCAGTTGAAACAAAATTCTCTTGAGGTGGTACACTTTTAAGAATAACCTACAACAGTGTCTGGAAATGTTCATCCTTTGTGCCTGTGAAATGTAGATGCACTGAGTGCCCCCGTCCTATAGCAGAGCACACAGTTATCACATCCTGCACTGCAGGGAGCTTCACACTGTAAGAGATCAGCTCCTTCCAATGCAGACATATCTGTCTTGCCGGAGAAAGGAAGGTGTCTACCTCATACACACACTTTATATTTTCTTTACCAGATTTTCAACACACTGCTATAAGCTACTTTTCCATAATATTCTCTTTTTTTCTTTTAAATCCACCCTGAAATTTATTTCTTTTTGTGCCCCTGGTAGCATCATCCAACAGCTTTGTATTTATTTATTTGAGTGAACTCTTTCTAAGACTGCTGAATTTGAAGCTGCTTCTGTGGCAGTGAAGAGAAGTAAAGGGAAAGAGGCCTCTTCTAACAGTGATAAAATCTGTTCTTTTCCTCTACCTCTGAAAAATAGACTATGAAAAAAGAAAATAGGCATCCTTCCAAAATCTATGCATTTTTTTCTTTCTAAGTGTAGCATATTTGCCCAGAATATTCCTTCCTGTCTCACTTAATTTCATAAATTAGAAAAAGCACTATGCAGCCTCGTGTCTAATCAAATTGACTCACCTAATTATTAGCCAAGTATTGTCCTATTCATCTTGTTTCTATATCATCGTTTTTCCCAGTGATCTCAGGTCTCTTATATGTGCTTTAAAATGGGAGATTTACTTAATTCTTTGTCTAGAAATCTGGATTGGGGTGGTAATGCAGCCCAAATAAGGAATCCTGAGTTCAAGCCTTTTCCTTCACTGGCTAATAGTTAACATCGAGAGGTGTACATTAATATACTAAATAGTCTCCTTGCATCTCAAGGAAGGGAAGTGTCTGCTGCCTCACTGGTATGGTACAGGTTCCTATATGGCACAGAGGCAATGAAGCAGTAGCAAATCTGAAATACACAGATGAGCTAGAGAAACTTGTGTGATGATAGACATTAATAAAAGGAGATGTCATACACAGGGTTGCCTGTCTGACAATCTAATAAGCTCACATAAAGCTGGGAATGTATGTCACACTGTCACCCACTTACCCCCCTCTGTTTCAGTCAGATAAGTCAGTCTTCACTTCCTCTCTTGAAACAGTTGTGTAATGTTTATCACTGTAAAACAACCTGCCTGGCACTTGTGGGGTGCAGGGTGTTCACTACTTTGTACAACGTGATTCTTTATGGCCTGTATTAACTAGAAGTTAAATGTGGCTGAGTGGCTATAAATATCAGAGAAAAGAAGAACTCTGGTGTTATGTCTCCAACAGTTATTCTAGGCCAAGGGTCAATAATAAAGCATTTTGAATTTTATACCTCAGTGTTTTGCTTTTAAGGGACTGTAGATGTTTTTTCCATCTGCTCCCCTCTGAGTGAATGCTCGCATTTTTCCAGATGATGAGTTTTAAACAGGTGTTGTTTTTTAATTTTCTGTTTTTCTGGCTTCCTGCTCTTTGTTGGTCTGTTGCTGAAGGGATGATCTCTGGTTGTATCCTTCCCATATGCTCCTCTTGAGCGCTGGTCTCCACATTTTAGCAGGGGACATGCAAATTGTGCAGGCA
Source organism: Corapipo altera (assembly GCF_003945725.1). Classification (NCBI taxonomy): domain Eukaryota; kingdom Metazoa; phylum Chordata; class Aves; order Passeriformes; family Pipridae; genus Corapipo; species Corapipo altera. The sequence continues at coordinate 26,463,555 of NW_020884874.1, forward strand.
ATTGTGCAAATGTTGAGGGGTCCTGTTTTCTCAAGCTTTCCCTTAAAGATTATCTTCTCTCAAACCTTACTTTTCCCAGCTGATGTCCCTTCTTATCCCCCGCTTAAAATCCCTTTCCCTGTGGACAAAGGTTAGTGTCTCCTGAGCAAAGTTGTCATCTTTCCACCCCAGAACTGGCCACTGGAACAGGTTCCAGTTGCTGTGGGTCTGCCGTGTGCTCAGCTTGCTTAAAGAGTGAGTAGGAACAGTTGGGTACCACTGCAGTTGTGTTTGATTGCAAGTCAGAGTCTTCTTTTAGATACCCCATTTAATGTCCCTTTCACTTCTGGACAAATGCTGGAGCAAGGAAACCATTGGGAGGATTGGGAAGGCACAGCTTCTATGAGGAAGTCAATTCCGGAAGTGGAGCCCATGATTACCTCAGCGAAGGCTGGTTAAATATTGCTTGTTGCATGTTTATTTGTTGCAGAGTTCTTGAACCAAGCTGTGAGGTCCCAAACATGGTAATGTGGTGGATCTGGGTTGATACTCTGTGGGTACAGCACTTTTGGTTGGCCTGGTTTAATCTTCTCAAATTGCAACTGGAAGTGAAACTCAGCCCAGCATCAAGAATGCCAGAGGCATTGACTAAAGTTAATTTCTTTTTATTATTATTTTTTTTTAATTGCACCTCTTCCTCCTGAGTGCAAAGCCATTTTGCAAAATAGGAATTAGGAGGCCTGGACATTTTGGAAAATCAAACAAATGTTGTCTTACACAGAAAGACCTCCAAACATCTTGAAATCAACTCCAAACTGAAAATTATTAATCTGGAAACTAATAAACACTCAGGAGGAGGCTCTGTTACATTTTAGAGCAGCAAACATTTTGCTGTACTTCTAGCATATGGTTTATACTGGCTGTTCTATTCTCTGCTGACTCAAACCATTTTGAAACTTGAAAAGAGTGGTGATCATGAGCTTTCCATGTTCCTCCATACTTTTGGGTACCGTGGAAGAAAAAAGCAAGTGAGGAACAAGTAAATTTTAACATTTGTAGGACAAAAGTTAAACTGACCACCTGCATTAAGTTGTCCACGTGTGAATGGATTTACAGTTCAAAAATCAGCAGATATGTTGAGACAATAGATTGCAGCAATCCTCAAAAAGCAGTTGAGTTGTTTAATGGTCATAATTTTTCTCTAAAAAATGTCTAGAGACTCACTGATCTCCAGTGGAATGCTTATGATCTGCTTTTTAAAATATCCCCAAATGGATATTTATTTTTATATGGATGATTGCAAAAATTCCAAAGGAACCACTCCAATAAGTTAAGTAAACATTTGTCATGCCAAAGAAAGAACCAAAACACAACACATATGTAAAGAAAAAGAAACACCTTCTGGCAGTCATTTATTCTCACCCACATTTTTTATTTGACACACAATGAAAATGAAAACAAAAATATATTCCATTCAGTGTAGCACGGTTTTAATTTCAATAGCCTTTTTTTTGCATGGAAAAATGCCAGAAAAATAGAGGTGATATCTAACATCTTCCTTTCCTGGCTTTGAACAGTTGAAATTAGACCATTCGCACCATATAAGCAAGAGCCTTTACTGTTCAGTTGATCTACTTGACTTTACAAATACTTCAAAAATTTGTGATAGGTGCTCTTAGATGAAATGCTTAACGTCACCTGTGTTCCCTGTGGGCGTTTGTAGCACTCACCTGTATAGTTTGTGATGGCTTCTGTCTGTCCTTTGCTTTAGGATGCATATGTTAAGGTTTCCATTTTAAAAACAAAAATGCACCAGAAACACAATGTTGTACTTCTCATAAGAGGAACATAAATGTCTGGGTCCTGCCATGTTTGGGAAGGTCTTGGAGGAATTGTGGAAGAATTAGAGAACTTAAGACTTCTGCGGAACAGCTGAAGGCTGGGATTGTTTAGCCTGAAGAAGGCTTAAGGGGAACCTCATTGCTCTCTACAACTACCTGAAAGGAGGTTATACTGAGGTGGGGGCCTGTTTCTTCTACAGCACCTGCAGTGAGAGGACTAGATGAAATGGCCTTAAAGTGCGACAGGGGAGAATTCAGATTAAATGCTAGAAAATTTTTTTCACTGTTAGAGTGGTCAGGCATTGGAATAGGTTGCCCAGGGAGGTGTGGAGTCACAATCCCTGGAAGTGCAAGAGGCACCTGGATCTGGCGCTGGGTGATGTGGTTTAGGGATTGCAGTGGTAGTGCTGGGTTGGTAGTTGGACTGGAAGATCTTAAAAGTCTCCTTCAACCTTGACAATTCTATTATACTATGAATGGCCTTGAAAATTTACAAAAGTGAAGAAACTGTTATAAACAAACGGTACCCACAATCTGATATTGGTCTTCCTCATCTTCTGAATTGAGTAGTAGTTATATGATACAGCTGTATTAGAAACATAGGAAGGCAAATCTACTTTGTTGTTTTTAATGTAAAAAGGAAGTATACATTACAGTATACAACACTGAATTGCAAAACTTTAAATATCATGATCAAAAAAATTGTCACTCTTGGTTTGGTTTATTTGAAAAAATCTTATTTTTGGTTTACCAGGTCATAAATAGGTATTCCTGACTGCTCCCTTTATTGTGTTTGCAGCTTGTCCAGGTTTCCCTAGCAACACCTTCTCAGTGATTTCCAATACTTTGTCTAGTTATCATCTGTTTTACTCCTTGCACAGATCTATTCTACATATATATTGAGAACATAAACTTACCAGAATTGTGGTCTATCAAGTCTGGTATTCTGATACTGGCATTGACCAGTAGCAGATGACTTGCAGAAGGAGTAAATTTCTGCAGTAGCAAGGAGTCTGGCTTTCATATCATGATGATCTCATCACAATTTCTGATAGTTTCTGCTAAGAACTTCACTTTAAGACTTTGTCTTTCCTCCTCTTCCATTACTTTATTTGTCACTGTCAATAGATTCTGTTCTGGGTATTTGTGTGTATATTTGTGGATTTTATATGTATTACTTGTGTATTTGACTCTCTTAGCTGGTCTCTTCAGTGGTTGGTGGGGAAGAAGTAGACTAGTGATAGTTCTTCCTGTGTGAGTTGTTTTTGGTGACCAGATAATAGTACAAATCAATCAATGCAAACTTCTAGTGCAGACAAAGACCTGGGTGCCTAATCACTTGACTGGAAAGCTAAATACTTCTCAAAGCTTTGTTCTTTGTCTCAACCTTCTTTTAAATGGAATTTCAACTCCTAACTAACAATGATGACTGTTAGATGTCTCTGAGACCTCTCTGGTTGTATGTGTTTCTGTTAAGGCAGGGTAAGAAGTGGGGGCCTATTGAGTATTGAGGGCCTTAGGATGTCTTAATGATTTCTGATGTGCTTCTTGTGAAGTTTGGATCCTTTTCCAGATCATGTGCTGAAGAGTGAATCTTAGCAGGTGAACAAGCAAACACAAATCTTGTACCATTCCTCATTTCCTACCCTTTGTCCCATAACTATCTGTTTTTTCTTTCCATCTTTAATTTGCCATCATATTACCTATCAGCCTTCTTGCCTTGGTGAATGATTATCCCTTGAACGGACCAGGTAAAATACATTTTTACTGTACTTCAGTGTACTTCAGTGCTTGGTACCAATAATCTATGCTTGTTGCATTGGTGGAATTGTTGAATGCTTCAAGAAAACTTCATGTTCAATGTCTAATTTGGAGTTTCACTTCTGCACTCTTGGTTAGACCAGTAAAGTGAACACAAATTAAAGAATGAAGGTAAGTGTGAGAGTAGCATGGAAGGCTACATTCAAATCAAGATTTTTCCTTGGTCTTTTACTTCTAGACATTGTCAGGTTTGTATCTCTTTTGCCTCTGGTCGCCTTGGGGCTTAGTGGCTGAAGCTACTGCCCTGTAGCAGATTGGCTGCCATAGCTCAGGCTTGTTTGAATGGATAATTAATCAGATTACATCAATTTTTGGTCATTTAGCATTTCAGCTGTATACCTGTAACATGTAGAAACTAAGAACAAGAATGACTTGTAAATAATTTTTCTTTTTTCTTCCCCCTCTGCTTTTTTTTCTGGAAAGCAGGATCAGCAGAAGTCATGTTTCACCTCAACTCTGTCAAGTGAAGCATCTTGTTCTCTCTCCTCTCCTGAAAGCACTTTCAACTCGCAAGAGTCATCATCTTCCTTGGCGTCTAAAGTGGTTTATTCCGAGAGGCAGTCCTGGCTTGACCTAGTTAACAGCTCTGCCACAGAAGAGGGTGATCAGCCTTTAACTTTCTGCGTCCAGATTCATTCTGATGAGCCGCCAGAAATAGTCTGTGGAGAAGCAGCAGAAAGCCAGGAAGTCCAGCTTTTCCAACCCAACAATGGATCCCAAAACTCTTACTTAAGTGCAGATGCACATTGTCTAGCAGTGCCAGATGCAACAGGACAGAGATCACTAGCCAAAGGTGAGCTAATGAGAGATGAGGTTTTTGCTGCAGAGTCAAACAATATGAGAGTTCAGGGGTTTCCTCCACTTCCTTTTCCCTTCTTTCCTTTATGTTCTTCACTGAAGAGTTTTCCAGTGGCACATCATTTTTAACAAATATTTACTTTGTTGCACATTAAATATATAACCTAGTATCTAGTTGGTAGGTATTTTTACAACTTTTCTCAAATTTTACCTGTATGTTAGATTATAGCTTCTGTATATAAATCTAACAGAGATATGGTTTTATTAACTGTCTTTATTTCAATGCAGATGTCTTTTATTCATTAGGATTGAATCAAAATGTTAAGAAAGTGTGTCACAGAACAGACACTAAGCAAAATGGAGCATGTGGTTAGGTCAATCTAATTTTAAAAATAAAAGCAGTTATATTTACTTGAAGTAGATACTCCCTATTTGTTTCATTAAACTTCATTGTAATCAAGAGAAAACAACTGCAATCCTGAATCAGAAAGTCCATTAGACTGGATTTTGTCTAAGCAAATAGGTTTCTGCACAGGTACCCTCCTACTGAAATGAAATGAAATGAAAAAGTTGGCATAGTTCCAGAATTTTGTCATTGTTACTGTTCATAACTCTCCTGCGTAGCAAGGCAATCTCCTGCCTTTTGAGCAAAGCCTCTTCATTCTGCATTAAAAGCAGTTGAAGCCTAAGCAATGTTCATGGTATACAATTAGTCTGCTTAAAGAGGTAGTACATAAGGAAAAAACAATGGTCTTGTGCATCATCTCTTCCCATGATTCCAAATCCTTGTAAGGACTTCAGATGAGTACTTTGTTGCTGAAAGAGCAGGGTTGCCTAAGCATAAAGTAAAACAAAGCTTAGGCTGAAGGTAATGCAAAGGTGGAAAGAAACAGCACTGGAGTCGTTGGGAACTCAGGGTATTTCTCTGTAGGTTAATATAACACTGTTTGAAAAATGATAGTATAGGGCACATTAGTTAGTTATGTTATCAGTCTCCCTATTGCTTTACATACATCAACAGCTGGAACTCCTTTATTTTGTCATTTGTTTTTCTGATTTTACAAAAAAAAAAAAGAAATTGAGCAAAGTATAGCTTTTAACAAAAGTGAAAATTAACTCAGTGTTTTGTGCTCAGCTTCATTATCTGCCTTCTAGAGTGCCCTGCTAGAAAATTCAGTAGCAGTGAAGATCAGCAGGAATTAAAACCCAGAGTGAGCATATGTCCTATTTCTCTGTGGTGGAAAAGAGTGCTATGCTTTGAGAGAGTTATTGGGGAATCCAATTCCCCTCTGGTTTTGCAAGTTGTGAAAAGGCTGGGGCTAGCAGAAAAGGGTTCTCTAATGAAAATGTCACAAAGATATAGTAAATACATTTTTCTTTTTTTAAATTTTACTTTCTGGGTTAAATTTGACAAAATAATGCCTTGGAAAACATTATTAGGGACATTCATGTAGATTGTTGTAATGTAGGTCACATGTGGCATAGTGGCTTTAGATCCTGTTGAGCAAGATTCAGTGGTTGCCCTTCAGAAATCTAAACTTTTGTTTAGAATATGCTACTCTGGTATTGTCAGCAATCCTACAACAATGTGTAGGTTAATGCTTTCCATCATAACTGTAAGGGTAACTTTTTCCAGGTAATTGTGTGGTACTTTTATGGATGGTCATAGAATTAGTATGGCACGTTCATAATAATTTGAAGTATAGTGTAATAGGCTTAATGATACTACCCAATAAAAATGGGATTAAATGTAAATCAAGGTACATTTTGGTATATTCCTGCAGTTGGCAAGGTGGTTTAATTTTCCTAAGATTTTTCCTGGGGAAATGAATTCTTCTGTTGCTCACTGCTTAGCTGATGGGCAACCCTGATGGCAGAACCCAGAACTATCCTAACCACACTGGTGATCGCTGACAGAATTCCAGAAATAGATAATTTCACTGAGACAGTCACTATGGAAACTGAATAATCTCACTAGTTATTGTCTGCATCATAAACCATTGTTGAGCAAGTAAGATGTACACCATACACAGGTTTTTCTTTCCTTTATCAGTCTGCATATTACAGGGAGGGTATGGAATCCATTGGTACGTGAAGCCCTCTCCTGCAATGGCCACTGAAAAAATTTAGGAAAGAATTTGCAAGGAGGTTAAGCTACTTCTCTTTGAGAATGAGGTAGAATAAAAAGGATTAATGTAAAATAGCAATTCAGTTCCAAATGAAAGTTATCAAAAAGGATGCAATTCTGGTTCTAAGGCTTGCTCCCCAAACTCCAGCTAGTTGATAAGGATGTGCACAAATACTGTGAGATGAATTCAAGTTGTGGTGTAAAATGTAGCTGCAAAATCTCATGATTTACAAAAACTAGTGAGAACACCCCTGTTATCTGGTGTGAAACAAGAAGACATACCTCAGTGCAGTCCATACTATTTGCTTTACAGACTGTCTGAATAGTGCATTTCTGACATGTTTCAGAGTAATGAGACAGCATTCAGGAGGAGACAAGTCTGTTTTCTGTCAGCATTTGTCCAGAAATTACTGGTTCCCTGTGTGTAAAGATGGCCCTGCTGTCATTGAAACAGCTGTGTGGTCCTTAATCCCACTCCCCACAGAACCTAGAGGTGGGTCCATACTCTCTCCTTCTCCTTGTGAAGATTAAAATAATCTATCACACACTCTGCTTTCTGGCCACATTCTACATGGTAAAACACCATGAGGAGTTTTTGGTTGTAGCTGATGAGAACCTAGAGCTGAGGGGAAAGTTTTCAAGAACTGAAGAGCACTTTTGTTGGCCAAAGTCAGAAAAGGAGTCCAACGTAAGAAAAATTGGTACCTAGAAGGAAGAAAGAGTAGCCGCGGTTTTGTGGATAGAGCTTACCATGAAAAAGTACAAAAATGGTGAAGAAACTTTAGTGATGAGTTACACAATGAAAAGATTTTCAGAGACAGATAGATGAAACTCTGTAAGAGAAGCCTCAGATTCAACGAAATGATAATGGATTATTTTTTCAATGAAAATTATTTTATGAACTCTGCTAAAGCAACTGTGGGTGTCTTGTGCAAGGAGCTGTAACATATGATATTTTCAACAATCTTTCCAGCCACTGTCAGTGGTGTTATGAACATTCTCAGGCTTACCTCTCAGCATCAATTACTGGGGAGACTTTTCATACTAGAGAGTAATATACAGGTACAAAGAAGGAGAGTTGATCGGTTTTCTCTTTTGAAAGGTGATCAGCATTATGGTTCTATTTACTTCTTGGGAATATTTAATATTTTAGTGTTGAGGCTTGCTACATGCACAGTGACAAAGGACTCTAAGCTACCGGTGACACGAAGAAACTTAAAGATCAACAAGAAAGACTTGAGAATGCAAACAACTCTCTGACTGTATATGGGCTCTGTATCCAAAAGCTGGCCTTACTCCCTCTGGGATTGCTAGGCTATCCTTTGTATTTCTTCTGGCAGCCACTAGAAGGAAAAGTATCTAAGAGCTGCCACCATTATCATCAAAAAATGTGATAATGAAAGGAAGCCACAGGAACCAGAAGGTTACTGTAAGATAATAGGAAGGTTGCTTTGTATTTATTCAGGAATCTATTACTATAATAATAAGAACTCTTCTTCCTTGCATTTTATGTGGGTTTTATGATCATATCGAGTTAATACATCTTGGCAAGGAATTCTTATTTTACCACTTCTGGTTTATTTTACCTTAGCTCACAGCAGCTGATAGAAAATCTAGTGTGTGCCGATATTTTCAGAAACCTGGACAACTTTACAAATACCACTTGAATTTTGTCTGGATTGGTTTTGTGGGAAGGAGTGGGTTAAATAGGAGCTGGATACATTCAATTCCTTCCGTTCTCAGAACTGACATCCTCTTCCCCTCTGGAGTCTGCCTGTGCCAATAATAGCCAGAACAGACGCTCTGGTGTGCTTTAACCCTTTTTTCCCCCTCTACAAAAGTTAGAGAAAATGGCTAGATTGTGGCTGAGACTAGTCAAGTGGTATGCCTATGGTGAGAACAACTGAGTAGAGAAACAACTGTGTTTGAATAATTATTTTGTTTCTCATCAAAAAAGGTTTAGAAATAACAGTGAAAACTGTTGTGCTGTAGTTTTTTGAACTCTCTGAAAAAGAAATACTTATTTGTTTTGTTTCCACTTCAGTCCATCTATTAAAATTCTATACCTCACTTCTGAGTCCACTATACTGTTATAGACAAGAGCAGCTAACTGTTGGTGGTAATGTACTTTTCCTGTTATTTTCTTCCAGTCTCTCCTATCTTTAGTTCTGCATTTGCCAGTAAGGAGTTTGCCTAATCTATGCTCACCTAATTAAAATTTTTCCTGTATTTTCTGTTTCATAGTTATGTGGGAAATGTGATTTCCCTGAGGTGACATCATATTCCTATTCAAAAGGGGGTGGGTGGGTAGGTAGGTAAGAGCAAAAGTGGTTTATGATTTTTTTCCTCTGCTCTCCTCAGCTGGGTTGTGTGCTGTTCCATTGGCATAAAAAAATTTGACAGAATCAGAAATAGAGGTGCTGGCAGAGCTACAAGAAACTCATAAGAGTAGCAAGGAGAGGAAGAAGAAGCAGATTTTTTTTTCCCTGGGATTAATACACAACTGGGGATCTGTGAGATCTCAGTTACAGAATAGGAGAACAAATATTTATATTTCAGCCTGGATTTAGTAAGATATGTTCCCTTGGAGGTGGTTTTCAATGAAAAATGCTCTTTCTGCCAAACATTTCCAATTTCTGTATCTTTACCACTGGGAAACAGTCAGCTTTATATTTCACAGCTGCTTTTCGAAGAGTTCTGGATAGTTTCACTTCTGTAGGCTTAAAGAGCATTAAAGTTGATATTTCAGACAGGCTTCTGTATTGCTGCTCCAAGGTGGGGAGTCTTAATACCTTAATGTCTCCAACCTGTAGCAAGTTGGCCAACAGGAGGATGGAAGCTGAAAATTGAGGAGCTGAAGAGCAGGCATGCTAAACCTCTGGCAGCTTGTTCTTGTCTATGTCTCCTGTTATTTAGACGGAAATTCCAGATAAGTGGCATCAAGCCACAAAATTATGTTTTACTTCCCCTGAAACAGAATTTGTTAGGAGCTGTGCCTTGCCTGAAATACTACTACTACCCCAACATAGAAGGCCCCTTTCTCTTGAATGTGAAACTATTTCAGTTCAGAATTTCCCTTTTACTCAGGTCAGGACCGGTTATAGAATCACAGAATCAATCAGGTTGGAAAAGACCTCTGAGATAGAGTCCAACCTATACCTAACACCACCTTGTCAACTAGACCATGGCAGTAGCTGCCACATCCAGTCTTTGCTTAAACACCTTTAGGGACGGTGACTCCACCAACTCCCTGAGCATCCCATTCCAATGCCCAATCACTCTTTCTGAGTAGAACTTCTTCCTAATGTCCAACGTAAAACTCCCCTGGTGCAGCTTAAGACTATGTCCTCTTATCCTATCACTGGTTGCCTGGGAGAAGAGGCTGACCCCCACCTGGCTACAGATTCCTTTCTGGTAGTTGTAGGGAGTGATAAGGTCTCCCTTGGGCCTCCTCCAGGCCAAACAATGCCAGCTCCCTTAGTCAATCCTCATAGGACTTGTGCTCCAGACCCTTCACCAGCCTCGTTGCCCTTCTCTGGACATGCTCCAGCATGCCAGCATACCTTCTAAACTGAAGGGCCCAAAACTGGACACAGTACTTGTGGCGCAGCCTCACCAGTGCTGAGTTCAAGGGAAGAATCACTTCCCTGGTCCTCCTGGCCATACTATTCCTGATACAAGCCAGGATGCCACTGGCCTTCTTGGCCACACTGCTGGCTCCTGTTCAGCTTCCTGTCAATCCAAACTCCCAGGTCCCTTTCTACCTGGTTGCTCTCCAGCCACTCTGTCCCCAGCCTGTAGCGCTGCAGGGGGTTGTTGTGGCCAAAGTGCAGGATCCAGCACTTGGCCTTGTTGAACCCCATCCCATTGGATTCAGCCCATCTATCCAGCCTGTCCAGGTCCCTCAGCAGAGCGCTCCCGCCTTCCAGCAGATAAACACTCCCCTCCCCAATTTACTAAGTCCACCCATTTACTAAGGGTGGACTTGATCCCTTCATCTAGATCATCAGTAAAGATATTACACAGGACTAGGCCCAATGCTGATCCCTGGGGGACAGCACTAGTGACCGGCTGCCAACTGGATGCAGCACTGTTCACCACCACTCTCTGGGCCCAGCCATCCAGCCAGTTCTTAACCATCAGAGAATGCTCCTGTCCAAGCCATGGGCTGCCAGCTTTTCTAGGAGTATGCTATGGGAGATGATATCAAAGGCTGTGCAGAAGTTCAGGCAAACTACATCTACAACCTTCCCCTCATCCAGCAAGGGGGTCCCCTGGTTGTAGAAGGCGATCAGGTTGGTCAGGCAGGACCTGCCCCTCCTAAATCCATGCTGGTAGGGTCTGATCCCCTGGCCGTCCTGTAGGTGCCGTGTGATCACACTCAAGATGATCTTCTCCATAACCTTTCCAGGCACTGAGGTCAGACTGACAGGTCTGTAGTTTTCCAGATCTTCCTTCTGGCCCTTATTATGGATGAGTGTCACATTGGCCAACTTCCAGTCTTCTGGGACCTCCCCAGTGAGCCAGGACTGTTGGTAAATGATAGAGAGCGGCTTGGTGAGCTCTTCTGCCAGCTCCCTCATCACTCTAGGATGGATCCCATCTGGTTCCATAGACTTGTGGGCATCTAAGTGGCTCAGCAGGCCGCTAGCTGTTTCCTCCTGGATTACAAGGGTTCTATTCTGCTCCCTGTCCCTGCCTACCAGCTCAGGAGCCCAGTTGTCCTGAGGACAACCTGTTTTATTGTTGACAGGTTTTCTTTTCCACTTTCCTCGTTGTGGAGTCTGACAAAGTTAAAAGAGATATACAGTTCTGCAGAATTTTTCCAGAAGTGCTCTGAAGATTTAGCAGGCTGTGAGGCTTGAGTGAAGGGCATAGTGCAGGATCCCAGGAAGACAGATCCTTCCAGTGGCATTGGTCAACAGAATTACTTATAGTTAGTACTGCCCAAGGCAAGGAAAAAGTCCACAGTTTGTGTGTTCCCCCTGATTGCATGTACACAATCATAAACACTCACAGTATGTAATATTCTTCCAATGTGGACATTTGTTCCTTACCACTAATCCTTTGGTCGGTCCTGAGAGAAAAATGAATGTATTTTATCTTTAAAATAGGATGAGATAAAGAAGTGCTGTAGTAGCATTTCAGTTTCCTAACTTGCATGACTGACACAGAAAGTGCTTAGCTTGAAGAGTGGCTGGTGGGAGAGATAACTTGCTGTATTATATTCTGAAGTGATTTTAAAGTGTCTGTTGTTAGCTGCGTGACCTGGCTGGAAAGACTCATTCTAGAGCAATACTAGTGGGGCCCAACCTGTCCATAATATTAAGATTTTTTTTTGCCAGTGGAATGGATCCATCATTATAAACCTTCAGAAGTTAAAAAACCCTCAGAGTAGGGTGGTACATTTGTCTTTATTAGGCTGACACTGACAATCTATTCATTTTTACACCAGGGCCATGACCTTGTGTCACTGTGTGTTTTTTGCATATATTTTTTAATTTCTGATGGAAAGCAAATATTTAGTAACAATCCAGTGGTATGGTCTAGACACCACAGGTTTCTTTCATAGGAAGAATCCAAGTCACTGCACCCTAAAAATACATAATTGGTGAATGTTTGTGCCTCTGTTAGAGGCTTGCTCCTCTGCAGGTCAGTGCTCTGACTCCAGGTGCAAACAATACCAAGTTCTGGGCAAATGTGCAGGGAATACTTGAATCTGGAGAAAAACTCTAGTCTGTGCTTAATCCCTGAGTCATGTTGCTTTGTTTCTGTTATCCAACATCAATTTTCTCTCATGGGCAAAGCAAGCAAGCAAACTACAGGCAGTGCTTTCTTAGTTTACTTTTGTGGTGTTATGAGACTTGTGAAATACTGTAACACACCATTGTGTGAGTGAGGAGAAATATATTTTCTTATCACAAATCATTTTATTGGGTTTGTTGATTGAACACTAAACTTAAAGCCTTTGCCCTTCCTCCATTACCTCTCCCCCTCTCAGATTTACAGCATCAATCTAATGCATTGAGTGGCAGCTTCAAGCCTGCAAAATGTGGGCTTTTGCTTTCTGAGCTTGGCTCAGGGGAACTCAGGACACTGAAGGTAAAATTTCAGATAGGTAACAGACAGTCTGGCCTCAGCTTATAGACATTTATTGGCAGACATACTCTGTCAACAGCAACAATATCTGCTTCTATGCAAAAGCACAATATTATTAATTTGTTGCTTTTTAACTGTGGTTGAAGTTCATCAAAGATGGAGACAAAAGTACTGTATAACTCATAATTGGCTCTACACACCCTCTAGGTTTCACTCACTCTCACTGTGCAACAGTTTGCTGAAATTCCGTGTAGTTGCTTTACTGTCACTTGCTTTTATCCACCTGATCTGAAGAATCTGGTACATTCCTTTCTTTCTGAAATTATGTGACTCTAATTAATCCTTTGGGGGATGAGAATGATGGAAGAAAAAGAAATAAGAGAGGAGTTTAAGTTCAAAGTGTTGAAAGACTGCAGGAGATAAGTGCACATTGCTGGTCAAGTGCATCATCTGGGAGCCTTTTACTGGGCTTTTCTGATTTTGGCTCCATTTTTTTTTCTCTGCTTAGTATTGCTGTCCTCCTTACAGTCACCCACAAATGTATAAACATATCAGAATACCTAGCATGGCAGAAGAGTGCTCATTGAGGGTGTTTTCTCATGCTTGCTGCTTTGTAACCCTTTTAGGACACTGAGGAATGTTGTGAGTTAGCCTCAAAAAGTATCTGGAGAAGGAACCTTATGTCCCCCATGGATTGACTATATTTAGAAGTTGCTGGACAGGATTGAAGCAATTTTTTTTCCCCTCTTATACACTTTTTCTTGGATAGCTGATAAAGGTCAATTTATCTCTCAAAATGTTAGTGTGTACAGTCCTGATGGGTGATGTCTATGGTAGAGTTCAGCCAGTCCTGTTCAGGAGCTGGCTAAGGAAACAAACAGCTTCTTCATCTCAAGAAAGTAGGCAGGAAACCAGTTATAATTATGAGCCTCATGGTATGAGCCGACTGTTTTCAGGAAATACTACTGCTGTGTATTATGCCTTACACTTCCATTTTTTTTTGTTTCCTGCAGCTTGTTAAATATACAACAGTTCTCTTTTTCCTCCCTCAGCAATGTAATAGTGTTGGAAGTTATATTTAGTTCTTGCCAAGTTACAGTAGGCTTTTTATAACCACACAGTAGCGAAGAATAGGCCAGCAACACAGTGAAGGCAAATATTTGTAGCCTATCATAAACCTTTTTTGTAACCTAAATGTTTAGAAAGAATAGGGGTGTAGAAGGATGATGTACTTTATAAAACATGGAAAAGAGAAGAAGCAGCCTCTTAAGTGTACTGATGTGTTAGAGAAGTCTTTTTGGCTGCAGCATGAGTGAGCAAAAAGACTTCTTCCTTTTGTTCAGAAAATATTTGCTGACTGAAGATGATTTAGAAAAGTAAATGTTTAACATTTCATTAAAAGAAAAAAGTGCCCAGCCAGTTCAATGGGCATGTGGAGAAGTGCAGTTGGGAAGAACTAGCACTACTATCCTCACTGAAATAAAAACGAATGTTATTCCAGTGGATTTTGATGGATTTATTAGCACCCTGAAAACAGTGATAACTTTAAGATTTCCTTTAGCAATCACTGAAGTAGAAAAGCTTGCAGTGTGGACTGAAGGACAAGAAGTGAGTTGCGCAGTCTGTTGCTGAAAATGGCCTTCTGCTAAAATGCCCCTACATATGCCTGGTACATTTTTGGCCTCTGTCTGTTCATTTTTAAGTTGTCTTATTCTGAGAAATGTCTTTACTTCAATTTTCATTTATTTTATACTTATTTTATCCTCAGCTCTTTACTTGCTTTTCCATTCATGTCCTCACTGTCATGGAAGATGGTCCTGCAGCTTGGGAGCCATCAGAATAACTGAGGTGGAGATAATCAAGGTTTTGTTGTGAGGCACTACAAGCAAATTCTCTGCTGCAATCTGTGAAACTCAGGGGCTAGGCATTAAATGCCTTAAGTGTTCTTGCTTTAATCTGTTTCCTAAGGACCTTCTCTTGGGGCCCCTGAAATGTCCCTATGTTTCATTAAATCACTCAATTTTTTTTAAGCTCTGTTTTCAGTAATTACCAAAACCTGGCAATGAATTGTCACACCAAATAGAATTTGGGTTGTGAGTCGCTAGGCAGAAATGTGATGCACTGTCTGTAACATGTAGGGAGGGGCAAATAGGTGTAGATGCTATCAAAATTGGTTTCATTCAAACACAGAATTACTGGTAGTTGTACAAAGTCTGTGATATATTCAGAGCATTAATGCAGCGCTCTATTAGTGGAGATACAGGTTCATATCTGTTTGGATCATTACCTGATTCTTAAAAACATTTGAGTTTGGAAGTATGTCTTTCTGATATGCATTATTATCCTAGAAATTACCCTAAAATTGCCCTTGGTTTTAACTCTGGTACTATTACTTTTTGACTTGGCTAGGAGCCTTCCTGGTGGCTGAATACATTTCTGCTATCTGCTGCTGCACTCATGTTCTCATACCCAATTTATTATTTTCTTTGCAGACCAGGAAAAATATGATGATGATGAGATGGAGAGACTTTATAAGTCATTAGAGCAAGCAAGCCTGTCTCCCATTGGTGATCGTCGTCTGTCAACAAAGAAGGAACTTAGGAAGTCATTTATCAAACGCAGCAAAAACCCCTCCATTAATGAGAAACTCCACAAAATTCGAATGCTGAACAGCACATTAAAGGTGAGTTTGCAGAGCTGGTCAAGGAAAAGCCTAAGAGAAAGAAACAGTTTGGCTGAAAAGAGAAGCTGCATAGACTTCAACCAAATTCTAATTACATGTTTACTGAAAGCCCCAGAGAATTTGGGGTTTGATTTTTTTTTTTTTCTGCTTCATTCTGATTACTGATCTGTGTTTTGTTGTTCAATTTGAACTGGAAGCAGAGGCAATAGTTCAGGAGGGACTCTTCTTGCAGAATTTCCACCTTATTTGGAAAATTTAATAGACAAAGCTTCTCTTAGCTAGCTGGAAAACTTGCAAGCTCAGCTGAATGCACTAAACAGGGGAGCCTTAAAAAAGGAAAAGCAGACAAAGTATGTTGATGATAAAGGACATGAAAATGACCCTGAGCCAAAAAAAGTTTTCCTTATGCGATTATTAGAGAATGTACAGGATGTGCCAAAGTTATTGTAAAGACCTCCTGTAACTAAAATATTTTTAATAACAAAAGCATCCTGCTTTTAATTTGGAAATATATCTCAAACTGGAGGGGTGTAGGGGTTCAGGAGACGTTCCATGAAAGGGCTAGTAAATCTGTCTGGAATATGGGGATTTATGATGCTGTTTACTTGCCAGCATCAAGCGTCACGGGATTTCAAAGCCTGCTTCTGAATGGTACTGAGGGAAACAGAAATCCATAGCATTTAGAGGAAAGAATGAATGCAAACCCAATGCTTTGCTTGTTTCTTTTTGTATGCATTAGAAGCAGGAATTGAGTATCATGTTTTCATGCATGTATTTGACTTCAAGGATTGTAAGCTGGAGAAATGCACACAAAATGGTTGGTCTTGATGATCTTAGAGGTCTTTTCCAACCTTAATGGTCCTATGATTCTGTGATTCTAAAAACTTACCCTAGCAGCACAATCATTGATTTCACTAGTAGTAGCAATGGGAGGCTTGGTTTTGGCACCTCTGCTTGTGTTGAAATTTCTGAAAGACACAATTGAAAAGGCAACTGGGAATTTAGGCATTCTCCCTGGCTCCATATGAGACCTAATGAAGTCTCTCCTCAGTATCAGAGAGTCTTCAGTGGTATGGCAGTGACTATAGCAGTATTCATTTGCATCAGTAATGAAGTGAGCCCATCACATAACAGAAAGTTAAAAAATATGCCTATTTTATATCATAGGAAGCTAAATACAGAAACATTCTGCAAAATTTTCCCTGATGGGAGCTTCACTAATAAATCTAAGAACCAGTTAGTAAAAAATGGAGTTGTATTTTGTGAGACAACCACTTTCATCAGCACGGAGTTAAACGGAAGCCTTACTGCCAGACATGAGCAAGGAGGACAACTGTGCATTGATTTAGCATGGGAGTATGTATAAGTTGTGATTAATAGTGCTTATAAAGTGAGTCTTGTCTAACACCTGTGTTTAATATGGAAAAATCCTTTTTGGAGTGGTCATAACCTATAAAATGTATCGATTTTTTTTGCTTTCTTCAAACTAAGAAACTGGAGCATTGGCCAGAAAAATGAAGCGTAGACATGAACAGAGTTCTGTACACAGCAGTGTGTAAGTTAGCCTGTCTGAAAGGCAAATGCCTGCTGTGGGAAAGTGCCATATTCTTTACATCAGTGGAATTATGTGCTTTTAAAGTCAATTTTCTTAACATATAGTAGAGACATAAGATAATTGGAAATGATCTACTGGAAATATAAAATCAGGATTTTTTTTGCTTCTGTTCCGTATGTACTCTGCTTAAATTAAAACTCTATTAGTCTGAAAAGTGACTTATGCAAGTTTCAGTGCAATTTTAATTTTTGACCTTTGACTCCACATCTTTAACAACAGATTAATGTTGCTGCCACAATATATCATTAACAAAACATGCTTTGGATACTTTGGAAGAGAGGGAAGCTATGTGCAAATGCATCACAGTCATAGTGAATGTGGGAAATAGATTTAGTGCTACAGGAAAAATTCCATGGCATGACTTATTGCCACCAAGTTTGTCCAGTGGAAATACTCTTCTCTCCCTTCTCCTTCCTTATCTCCACTCCTCTTTAACTGCACATACCTCTGCATCAATGCCAGAGGTCCTCTTACAAGGGCTGGCACTGAACAGCTGAACAAGCTTTTGTGTTTAAAAAGCAGCTAAGCCATCACAGAGATTAGAGCAGTTGAAAGTTCATGACAGCAATAGAGCAATATGGATGTATAAACAGCTGATTTCTACTACCAGGAAGTGAAATAAATGTGTGGGAGTATTTTCAGGTTGTTTTCAAGGCAGCCACCCACAGAGTGTCCTCAGGTGTGATGAACTGGTGGCAGCAGAAGATGGTTAGAACTATTCCATTGCTTTCACACACAGACTGGAGGGATGGAGCCAGGAAAAAGCAGTTAAGGTTTGTTATTGCAGCATGGTGCCTTCATGAAGAAATTATAGCTGCTAACTAGGGTTTCTCTGTCCTGTGGGCTTCTCTGTCCTGCATGGATAGGCCGAAAGGGCTGGAAAAGCAAAGTGGTTCATAATGTCACAGCATGTGATGACACCAATGAACATCAATATGTGAAAAGGGGGTGTACTGAAGTCATAGTCAGGCTATTTTCAGTGGTGCCCAGTGACAGTACTAGAAATGATGGGTTCAAACTGAAGCACAGGAGGTTTCCTCTGGGTATCAAGAAACCCTTTTTTCTGTGAGGCTGACTGAGCACTGACACAGGCTGTCCAGAGAGGCTGTTGAGTCTCCATCTTTGGATGTATTCAAAAGTCATCTGGACATGGTCCTAGGCAGCCTGTTGTAGGTGGTGCTGCCTGAGGAAGGGGGTTAGACCAAATGAGTTCCAAAGGTTCATTCCAAGCTCAACCATTTTGTAATTCTGTGACATACAGTGTCTCAGTATCCCTATATCACTGACTGCTTATGTCTTGCAAGAGAACCAGGGTGCCTGCAATATATGGTCTGAGCTGTTCTTGCCTAAAAGTACACACCAAACTTATTAGTGGTGGTAGATTTATTAGCTGGTGGGAGATGGCAGCCACACGTGCTCTAGCCACTCTACTGCCAGTGCACAAGTCATATCCAAAATTATGTTCAGTCTAGCTCCCAGAGAAGAGACATTTATAATGTGGCTATGGAGTAAGTATTTTTTGAGAAAGTGAGAAGGTTTGACTTATAGAAATAAATGTTGTTGTGTCTAGTTTTAGCGAGTACTAACTTGTGAGACAGCATAACAATGTGTAATTTTCACATGAATTTTCCCTCGTGAAGTTTTGCTAAGTCCTATAAAAAAAATCTTGATGAAATCATAACTTGCTTTCAACTGGGATGGATTTTTTCCAGCAGACTTAACTTTGATGACCTATGCTCTTAAAAATGAGAACAAGCTTCCAGGAGGATGGATAATTTACCATCTCTTTGTGACATGGTTCTTTAATGTTCCCAGAGTGTTTTTGTTATGGACAATGAGCTTGACAGTTTCTGTGGGAAATAACCACTTGTTCTCTTCCTAGTGTAAGGAACATGACTTGGCCACAATTAACCAGTTGCTAGAGGACCCGAAGTTGACAGCACTGAAGTACAGAGAGTGGAGGAGCACAAACATCATGTTGGTCCAAGATATTTATCAGCAACAGGAGATCCTGCATGTGTCCACAGAGAATGGTGAGGAGCAAGAGATGACTCCACAGCTAATCACTGAAAGTGCAATATGATCAATGGTTCGTGGCAAAATTTTTCTCCATGTGTCTTCACGTACAGGGACTTTAATCTGCTGTATCTTAAGGTTTGTTTTTTGCAAGTGTTCTTCAGAAGAAAAACAACCCCTTCTCCAAACTTTCGATTTCTCTTGCAAAACTCATTTCATTCCAAAAGAGCAAATACCCCAAGTTAAAAATGCATGCCTGAATCATCTGGGCTGCATATCTAAGAAGACTATTTAATGAAGCAGTGAAGAAATGTTTTTCAGTCTTTGGAGAAGAAAATTATGGATGTCCAGCTCCTGGAAAGCACAGAACTATGTAATATGTCCCATATAAATGTGAGATCCTTGGGATTGCTTTAACCATGTGACTTACCTTTAAATGAAGCTAAACCAATACCAACAGGATGTAGTCTGCCTTTTTACCCTCTAAGGTGACCTGATATATGCATTTTCATATCTTCATTCATTCACTTTCATCACTCTACCAGTTTAAACTGAGACAAATAGAATAGTAATTATGCATGAGTTTATACTACAGACAGCCACCAGGCACCCAGTTTGGGCCCTGCCTGATGTTCTTTGAGTTTCAAATTTATTTATGGTCCAGGCCAAGGCACTGTCTTTTTACATAAAGAAAAGGTCTCTTAATTTTTGCTAACAGGTAATTTACTCTTCAGTGAGACAAGTTTCAACTTTTCTTATGGACTTGGAAGAATTCCTTGGAAGATTCTTTTCCTCTTTCTTATTTTTGACAATTGGGAATATATAAGGTACAAGTTCATCCCAGAGTCTTACTTGGGAAGGTGATCAAGTTCACAAGGCAGAAGCTAAATAACTAAATTCCTAATGTGGACCTGAATGTATAAAACAAAGCTGCAAATATTTTTGTAAATATATGTAATTTTATGGCTTATGTGAATGTGACTATACTATATATATGTTTTATTTATATATTTATATATACTTAATTTCCTAATATAAATAGGCACACATGGACCAAACCCACCCACATGCAAGTGCGTATAGGTTGACTTCATATACCTCTTTGTTTTTTGTTCCATTATAAATCACAGTAATGGTTCTACAACTGAGACTACCTTGAGACATCTGATTTAACTTTTTCTTCTGATTTTCTAACTTTGAGCTTTAGATGAAGAAAATATGTGCAACTTATGGCCAGAAAACAAGTTTTCTAGAAAGTTTCAGGATTTTTCTTTGGGGAAACAAAAATTAGAGGTTTTGTTGCAGGATCACAATTTTTTGGCTTCATTGTCCTCAGTATAAGGTTTAGGTTTTTATTCTTCCCACCCTCTGCAGGTGTACAAGTATGAGGAATTTTGCAGAGTGCTGAATTTTGAAAAGCTAGAATTAGCCCACGTAGTGGGTTTCTGTGGCTGGATTTTGGTAGCCGGGGAGGGGAGGGGGGGTGCTACTAGGATGGCTTCTGTTAGAAGCTGCCAGAAGCTTCCCCTGTCTGCCAGAGCCAATGTCAGCCGGCTTCAGGACAGGCTTCCTGCTGCTGGCCAAGGCCAAGCCAATCAGGAGTAATAGTAATGCCTCTGTGATAACATATTTAAGAACAGAAATGTAATGAGCAGAAAGAGTTCCAGCCAGGAAGAGCAGGATGAGAACATGGGAACACCAAGGTAGACACCGAGGTCAGTGCAGAAGGAGGGGTAGGAGGTGCTCCAGGCACCGGAGCTGAGGCCCCTGCAGCCTGTGGTGGAGACCATGGTGGAGCAGCTGTGCCCCTGCAGCCCATGGAGGACCATTGGGGTGCAGAGACCCACCTGCAGCCCATGGAGGAGCCCATGCTGGAGAAGGTGGATGCATGAAGGAGGCTGTGACCCCATGGGAGGCCCAGGATGGAGCGAGGTCCTGCAGGAGACCTGCGGCCCATGGAGAGGGAAGCCCACGCTGGAGGAGGTTTTTCCTGGATAGGACTTGTGGCTCCTACGGGGGACCCACGTTGGTACAGCTCATTCATGAAGCACTGCACCCCATGAAGGAGTGACCCACAGGACAGCAGTTTGGGAAGAACTGTTGCCTGTGGGATGGACTCACACTGGAGAGGTCCATCAAAGACTCTCTCTCGTGGGAGGGACCCCATGGGAGCAGGGGAAGGACTCCTCTCTCTGAGCAGTGGCAGAAACAACAATTGACTGCAACCCCCATTCCCCATCCCCCTGCACCACTGGGGGGGAGGAGGGAGAACATGGAAGGAAGGAGGGATGGGGGGAAGGTGTTTTTAAGATTGTTTTATTTCTCACTCTTTGGTGCTTATCCTGTTAGTAATAAATTTAAGTACTATCCCCACTTTGAGTCTGTTTTGCCCATGAAGGTAATCAGTAACTGACCTCTCCCAGCTGTTATCTTATGATTCCTTAGCTGGTTTTTTTTATCCCTCCTCTGTCCAGTTGCAGAGAGAGAGTGAGAGAGTGGCTTTAGAGGGTACTTGGCATCTGGCCAGGGTCAACCTGCTACAGCCCACCATTCTCAAATGCCACTACAGGAACTGTGACAATCTGCTGTTGGCTATTTTATAAAGATATTCTTTGTTATTAGCTTTCAACACAATTTATCATATAAAGCAAAGTACACTACAGAGATGCAGTCGTTGTCACCTGTCTTTATACATTATATGTTTTATCACAGCTTGACTGAGAAAACAAAAATTAATAGTGCTAGTGAGAACATGTGAAATCTTTTCCATCTGTGTAGTGATTAGTTCAATTGTTGATACTGCATTTTTAATACTCACTAGCTTTTTTATTAAAATAGAGACATGTAATTATACCAATGCATAAAAAAATGGCAGCTAAGGCTATGCTGAGTGTGAAAACTGAGGAGCAGACTGCAAACTATAAGAAAGGGGAAACTGAAGGAAGGTTGTAGGCTCCTTTGATATTGTCTTTAGTGGAAGAGGATCAGGGAAATGGGTTGAATGTAAAAGCAGGCCTATGCTTGGTATAGCATCTCTGCCTCAGGTATAAAGGGATTTTGGACTTTGAGGGTAAGGACTGATATTGGGTCAGGACATAATAATTGGGATTGGTCTGCTAGTGGAAAACAAATGTTAGCTGGGACTTGGAAGTAGGTGACAATTACTAAAATAAGAAGAAGATACAAAACCCTGTATGGTTAAAAGACTTGTTTTCAGGGAATTGTCATATGAGTGGTGATTTCCTCACTTCACTAATTCTAACTACAGTTGACAGACATTAAGCAAGCTTAATACCTGATGCAATTTGGTTTAGAGTAATTGCATCTTAAATACTGTGCCAGTTTAAGGCTGGGGGGTTTTTTGTTGATTTTCGTTTGTTTGTTTGTTTTAATCTTTCACCATTCACATTGACATGATGTCAATTAATTGCTGAGAGCACACTGAAAATTAGGAGTGTAGGGATTAATCTGCTTGGTCCATCTCATTTGTTACTACCTGGTGCTGAGTAATTGATAAATATTGGAGGTCAAATTACATGCAAATTTTCTATCATGCGTGTGAGTTTCTCATGAAACAAAGCATGTAAACACCATTTTTCTTCGAAGCATCTTCACTTAGGTCTTGAAAGCAAGCACATGCTTAAGTGGCTTGTTGAGCTGGGCCAGACAAGTCAGTGCCTTGCAGTTCTGAGCAAAGTCCCAGTCAACTCAATTTGCTGAAGTAGATTTGCAGTATGCAAAGGAAAAACACTATGTAGCCTGTACATGTTGTGTTGGCTCTTTTCATACTGTGCTTGTATAAGCATATACAAAACAGCTTTCCAAATACAGAGATAGACAAATGTCCTTGGACTGTCCAAACTCTACTATTGGTTCTGACAGATCGTGTAGCCTAAAATTGCTTTGAAATTACTGTCTTTCAAATGGTCAGTAGATACTTATTGTTGAACTATCGAGGTTGTGGAGAACTACTGAGAATGTGCTCTATCACCCTCTTAGAAAAGAACAGAAAAGTCTTGAATGGCCTTACTTTAATCCAGTTATTATTTTTAACAAATTTCTGTGTTCAAGAAAACAAATGTATGAGTTTTATGCAACTACAGTGCTGGAAGCTTAACTCTGTTCTCTCCAACTACTATTTGGACCCAAAACAAATGGAAAGCGTGGAAAACGTGAAGTGACAATTGCAGTAAAACAGGATTAATTTTCTAGCATTGCTAATTATTATGACAGTTTTCACCTATTGTTGGGTTCATCACAAGGGGCTGCACGGCAGCATGAAAGGCACAATCAGAGATAGAAGCGTGCACAAGCTGACAGCTACAGCCAGTGGAAGCAGCGGGGCTCCACCTCAGCAAGAGAAATTTGGACTACTCCGTGCTCTGCTCAGTGATGCTTATAGTAATTGGTATTTGTCAGGCTGGATTTGGAAGACCTGCACTATTGACTCATAGTGTAGGGAGCTGTGCATCCCTAGTGTGTTAATGTCCAGAATTTTTTAACCATCTGCCTCACAGGACTTGTTTTTTGTACTTTTCCAGGAGAAAGTATGTGTGCGTGGATGGGTACACATGCACAATTATTTCTCTGTCAGTAAAGCCTTTTGGTATTGGTGCATTAAGTCCAGCAATGCAAAGTTTTGAATTACTGATAAGAATATCTAATTGCAACTGTTTCTGCAGCCTATCTCTGGTAGCTTTTTTGGAAATTGAATCTCTCTCTTTTGGTGGTGTAGATCTCAGGAGCTACCAGAATGAAGTGGGATCATATTTCCTTTCCTTTTCTCTTATGATAGGAGAGATTTCTTGTAGGAATTATGAATCATTTCTGCATCTAGTTCTGATGATTTAATCAATACTGGAGTTTTACCTGGAACAGGAATAAATAGGAATAAATAATACGCTACTTTTCTTTTTTTGTAAATAATCTTAATTTTGGAGGAAGCCCTTGAATGGAGAGAAAAGGCTGTTTTGAGACAGCAAAAGAGGGAGGAGAAGAAAAAGTGTGGTATTTGATTTAAAACTCTCTAGATATTCAGCATTTAAAATTATTTCTAACTTGGAAAAACTATGGGCATGCTGCGCCTATTGTGTCAACCTGTAAGCTTACAGGTCTATTACAGATTTAATATGAAAATTTGGGGTTTTTTTTGACTCTTCAAGCAGGAAAGGAGTCCACGTAAGCATAATTCTATGTGAGGAACTCCTTGTTTTGTGGTTGGGGTCTGGGGTTTGGACTTTTTTTTGGTCTTTTGCTTGTTCAATCATACAAAAGTAACCAACTGTAACGAGGGCCTGGGCTTACTTCATTTATATGAAACATGGCTTTCTGTTAACAGGAAGCCAAAGTGGTTTTCTTACAGTAGTAGAGCCAAAGTTGAATTTCCTGTTTTGTGTGTGGCATTTCAAAGCATCAGACATTTTAAGATGTTAGTGAGCATTTCCTTGACACTTGAAGATTTATACCATTTTGTTTTGCTTCAAGCTGCAGTACTCTTGCATTTTTTAAAAGCTGGCTTCATTATGAACTGAAACAAAAATTGAAAAAAGGAAAAGGAAAAGTAGAATAGAAAAGCTCTGAGCTAAGATCAGGCTGAAATTCTCATCTCTGCATAAGGGTAATAGGAGCTAAGCTTGCCAAAAGATGGTAAGGTGTTGAAGAGAGTACCACATTCCTTGAAATTTGCCATGGGAGAAGTTCCAACACCTGTCTGCTCTGGAAAAAAAAAAAAAAATTCTAATTTATTTCCTCTTGGTAAAAATGCAAAGGGAGTGGTTTATAAGCTGGCAGTAAGTTAAAAATGACATATGCATGTAATTCATTGATAGTTCAGCAGCCTTGATGTATGATCTCAAAATGATTGATTTTAGATGACTCAGCCTTTAACACAGAAAATCCATTTCTTTGGGAAAGCATTGTAGCTACCAGTGTCTGAGGCTTATGCACCCCATCTGGTTCATTTTGAGGATGCAGGTATACAGCATTTCTACAAGGAAACAGCTTGTGTCATCATACCATAGCTTAGTAACCACTCCCCGTGTCCTAGATGCCTTAGGACCTACCCAAATTATTCTGACAGTTGAAGCTGCTTATGGCAGTTTTATCTTCTCCCACACAAAAATAAAAAAGGATATGAAAACACATCTCTCACTGTCATGCGAAAAGAAATTAGCACTAGTCTAGCAAAGATTCAGGTAAGTCACCTTATTTATGACTGCTTAGCAAAATTACTCACCTGGTGAAATGCCATACGTGCATACTAATAGCAGTGCTCCTGTGCAAAGCTTTCAGTGATGAGAATTGGCCAAAAGGAAGTATGGGTGTGCCTATTGCATTACCCTCCATGTAGAGAGGAAAAGCCATGCACAGAGGAATATTTGCAAGGATATCTGTTAGCAGGGGCAGCAGCACCATGAAGGTATATGGAATCCCAATTCGGTATTTTACCTGTTATTTTTTTTCTTCACTTGTTTAAAACTCACAGCACAATGTTTGCACTCAGCACTGCCTTTTTACTGGTTGTTGCCCACACATGTGAATTGATTTTCATGGCATAACACACACATCTTGCAGAATGAGAGCCTTATGTTTGCACTTGTCAATTAAACACTGAAATGAGAGAATATTTTCCTCAGCCTTTTTTTTTCTTTTCACTGCAGATTTTTGAGTTTACTACTATATAATAAAATAAGGTTTTGCTGGTTCTTAAAAAAAACAATATTACTATTAAATTGTATAATCTGGAACCAGGAAGAGTCAGTGAATCATTTGACTGAGGAATGCCTTTCACTAGTTGGCAATGCAATTTTTGAAACTGCTGTTAAATTAGTTAACTCTCTTTAATTGGTTGTTGTAGCCACCCTTTAGAAAAGTTGGTCTCCTCTGACAGGAAGGGATGTTCCTGATTTATTTTTAGCTCACAGAGAATTTAGCTCAATTAAAAGAGGTTTGGGACCTCCCAAGGTTTTCAGTTTAGCTGGATAGGCCAGCCAGGTAGCAGTACCGTGAAGATGTGTTTCCTAGGAAAAAGAGCTCAGCTGCTCTTTCTTCTGTGAAGGAAGAATGTCCCTGTCCTCTCTGTTCCCTCAGCCTATGATTCTATGAATCTCCTACATGCTCCCACTGCTTGCCTAGGGCTAATCTGCTTGTCATTTGGCACCTCTGTCAGCTCAGCTGAGTCACGCAGCAGGGAACAGACACAGCAAGCTGGATACTCATCTGCAGTGATGATGAATAAAATTGCCTTATGGAGAGGTTCAATGCCTGACAGAGCACTCAAGGGAGGCAGCTGGATTGTGTAGGTAGAAGCAGAAGGAAGAAGAGCTGAGTAAGTGGGAGGGAAGAGGGCGACTTTTTCCTTTTTCCCTAACTCAATTTCCCACAAAGTTTTACCTTTGCTTTCACCAAGCAATGATTTCCCCTTTTTCCCCCTGCAACACAGGGAATTGTGAAGACAACCTGAGACAGCAGTTTTCATGTGATCTCAGCCTGTGCTATTGCTTTCTGTGCCTAATCCATGGTCAAACATTTTGTTTCTGGGCCTGTACAGACTTCCCAATGATATGTTTCCTTAGGATCCTTCCTGGCACACTTGCTGTGGGAATGCTGACAGGAGAGAGGCAGTGGTGAGGGCTGGAGCACCATACGTCCACCCATTTATGACACCGCACCTTGGGTTGAGCTGCCTCTTGTTTTACACCCTCTTGTGGTGGTACAACACATAAGTGGTTCCAAAGTTTTATAAGAATAGAAATGAGTTGTTCATCATGATTTGGACATTTGACTTTTGTCTGCTTAAAAAAACTGCTGAGCTTCACTGGGCTTCCTGACCTTCCCTTATGAGCTTGGGGTCAGTGTGTTCACTGGCAACACAGAGGGCAAAGGCATGATTCCTGGCATGTGACCCTATCTCATCACTGCATATTTTGGAATGGGTCAGTCGTCATTCTTCTTGTATTACTGTGTCTTGTTTCTTATTGCTGGAGGAAAGTACCTACTCTCAGTAAGAAAGTTCCTGTACTATCTTCCTGTGTTCAAGAAATATCCTAGTTGTCACTAGGGGATATTTAAAATTGTCTGACAGAAGCCGTGGCAGTACATGGAATACTGTGTATGGTGACAAACTGCTCTTTTATTTTTGATGGTGAAACATATCTCTCCTCTTTCCACTTCTTGGCAGAGTGGTGGCTGTCTTGGGCAGACAAACAAGTTCATGTACTGCCGATGGGAAAACACAGCTTCTGCAAATATCTCAGTGTGTTTCTGACGGAGAAAACTGATCCCTCAGCACAGCCTACTGGCTGCTGGTGAGACAGCAAGCAAGGGTGAAAATCACAGGTTTGTATGTGAGAGGGGAAGCAATAGTGTTACTGCTGTGGGTGTGATGGTCTCAGTTCATGTTTGAGCATGTTTTGCAGTGAGGCGACAGCATTTGCTGCAGGTGGAAAAATGGAGATGCTGTCTGGCACACCAACCCGCTCCAGACCTGAAACAGAAGCAGTAAAATGAAACCAAACTGCTACTTTTTGCAGTGTTCACAATTCAGTTTCTACTGCCTTGTATCTTCCAATGATTTTGCTGGTTTCAAAGAGATGAAACCCTACCATACAGGTTTACACCTTCTCTGATGTACTATCTACCTCCTGGATAGGAAACAGCGATAAATTCTGTTTATGATTCAAGGGAATCTGCAGGGACACTGCACAGCCACCTAGCAAAACATCGCTATCTCTGAGACATCATGCCATCTGCAGCCTTCCAAAGTCCCACAGTAAAATGATTCATTGGGTTAAGGGCAGGACATAGGGCTTTCTTTGATCAAGGATCTTTGCAACCATTTCTTACTCCTACTTTCTCTGTCAAATTTTATAGTAAGAATCAGCACAGTAACTATACACAAACCCATATTCAGTTTTTAATGTTGCATCAAATCAATTCCACAGCACCAAATTCACCTTTTGCATTAGCTGAAGAAACAGAATATATTTTTTCTCTGTTAATTCAGTGAAAGTTTTGGAGCAATTTGTAGTTGCAATATCAGGCTAAATTCCAAAGTGCTACATTAGTGAGGAATAGGAAAGTAGTACGGCTAAAGATGAAAGAGAGACATTTATTGTGTATTACTCCAATTAATCACTTCTAATCCAGCAGTCTTTTCTGGAGTACACATAAATTTGCTTATACCCACAGATTCACAGACTAAGGTGCTGATATTGGTTGCAACAAAACATCTTGAGCTTGAAGAAAGGTGTGCTAAAGCCTGTAAATTATTGAACACTCACCATATTTTGTTCCTTGTAACACTTTTTACATAACATTTTATGTCACTGTTCTTTTCATCATAAAGTTAGATGAAAAAAGTGATGCTCCTCTTCACACTCTTACTGATATCTCTGTGAAAAGCCCAGTAGCAGCCATCAAATACATTATTAGAAACTATGCACTTAAAAGGAACAATCATTTCTAGAAAAGAATAGGACAGGAAAGAAGATTGCTGCTGTGTTGGAGAAGAAGCAGCAGTAGTTCTGCTGAACTTAAGCCAGACAGAAGGTAAAACAGCAACTACAAGGCAGAGGTAGTAGGTTAAAGGGAAAGAGGTGGGTGCGTGGGAAGGGGAAACATTAGTAAAACAGCTTGTGGAAATATCCACCTACATGGTATTCAAAATTTGCCCTAAATTTTACTCCAGTATAGGTAATCCTGATCTCACTGAATTTTCCTGCACAATAAATTTACTTATACTGTTTGTTTTCTTCTTATAACTCACTTTTAAACAGTATTTTATTATTGAGGTATATTTGTTTAGGGCCTGTAAGAAATTTGTTGAAGTTTTGCCATGGTTACCTAAAATCTACTGCTACTAGTGACCCATATTATTACTTTTAAACCAAAACACCACAAAGGTTTCTTCAGATGGTGTTTTGCTCGTCCCTTACAGGCAAATTCACCAATCCAGAGATCTGAAAGCCAAAACCAAATGATAAAGCTTTCTGCTAAGACTTTCTACAAAAGCATTCTGCTAGTCTTTTACAAATCTATATGATCCCAATGTGTGATGTTTTGTTTTAAGAAAAGGGGAAGGTATTCTTGATTCAATAATTTGAAATCCCATTATATATCTTCACTATACTTCTGTCTAAAACATGTCTCTTCTACATATATTTTCACAAGGGAGCTACCTGAATTGGACATAGTTTCACTTCCTGCTGACTGCAATTCTTTTTCTGTTTCAAGACTCCCTGCTCTTAGAGGGACTAAAACTTTAAGCTGGTGAAGGATCTGGAGCACAGGTCTTATGAGGAGCTTGGAGAAAAGGAGGCTCAGGGAAGATCTTATCGCTCTCTACAACTACTTGAAAGGAGGCTATAACCACGTGAGAGTCGGTCTCTTCTCCCAGGTAACAAGTGATGGGATGAGAGGAAATGGCCTCAAGTTGCACCTGGAGAGGTTTAGATTGGATTTTAGGAAAAATTTCTTCATGGAAGGGGTTGCCAAGCATTAGAACAGGCCACCCACGGATTGAGTCCCAATCCCTGGAGGTATTTAAAAGACATGTAGATATGGTGCTTAGGGACATGGCTTAGTGATGGACTTGGCAGTGCTGGGTTAATGGTTGGATTCAAGCTCTTAATGGTCTCTTCCAACCTAAATGATTCCAGGATTCTGTGATTCTACTTCAGCTCAACCAACAGACAGAAATACAGGTGGTGTGACTGTCCACAAGTAATTCTGCTGCTACTTCTCCTACTTTCATAAAATTGACATGGGGTTTCTCTGCCACCTTTAATCCGTGATTTTCTTAGGAGTGAAGAAAACTTTCTTACAATTAGCTCATATTGAAAATCCAAATTACAGAGATAATGATGGTAGTATAAAAGGCAACATAAATGCTCTATCAAATGCTTAAAAAAATGAGTCTTCTGTTGCTCTGTAATGAACTGCATTAAGCCAGAGACCATCAGCACAGAGGGAGGTTATAGTTATTAGCAAAACTGATGGGAGGCCTCCTGTTCAGAGTTCATCTGGTGATGATACACATCTTCTCCATTACCAAGAATTAATGTCAAAGTATGAACTTCTCATGCATCATAAGCTGATGCTTCAACATGATCTGATCTTCTCTTGAAAAAAAAATATCTCATGAACATTGTATAATCACTTTTGTGTCAGTCAGCGTTATGATGCTACCATTCTCTCTTTTTATCTAATTGCATTATGATACATGGAACCAATCTTGATTTGTAAATCTTTCAGAGCAAGAAATTATCAGACTCTTGCCTTCATTACCAGACCCCTATCACATTTGGATCCACCAGGCTGTATTTATCCCTCTGACTCAAAGTACTGGGGAGAAAGAATTCTGATGCTGCATACTGACAGCATTACAAGAGAAAAATAAAATAGGTATTTATAGAAAGAGGCTCTGACAGTAAACTGATATGCAGAAATACCAAAGTGATGCATCATTTACATATGAATGGTGTATGCCTTGAGCCTGCCTGTTCCCTGTTCTTTTGTCTTCTGTTCTCTGGAACATCAGATACAAGAAAATATTCCAATGAATTAATTAAAAAAAGTAATTAAATTTGAACAGCCTGTATCATCTCTGTATTATTCAGTAAACCACGCAAACATTTAATATTAGAGGTTGAATATGTACATTCACAGACTTGTTAAAGCAGTGAGAGAGAATTCAGATTATCTTGTTCTAAATTGCACCTTATTCACAAATATATTGCCTCTTCGAAAAACTCAAAAGAAAATACTACTTGTTAGAAATAGAGGGGGGAGAGGGAAGGAATAAAGGATGTGATCCTTTGCCTGGTAAAAAATCAGCCAAAAATATCTGAAAGTACAAACACTTGTGCCTTGTGCCTTCACTTTATTTGCTAAAATGTAATACATTAAAGCACTAATCAGTAGAAAATTTTAAAAAGACCAAGAGAAACAGCAGCTGGTCAAACAAGAAATTGGATACCAGTAGAAGGTAAAGTGTTGCTCTTATCACTTAGTTTGGAGATTTCAGTACTGGTGATTCCTAGATATATTTTCTGATCAGCTAACAATCCTGCAACAAAAGTTATCACTTTGATCCTATATGATAAAGAAAATGTTTGATAGAAAGCAAAAACTGAAAGAAGGCCTTTCAGTTTGTTTGTAGGAAAAGGCTTTCAAGAGAATGTGATCTTAAAAAACATAGTTTTGAGAAAACTAAGTATCTCAGAAGTAAGTCACTGGAGAAAATTACTGAATGGTCTTTGGAAAAATCACAGCTAATTTTTTTTGTGTAAATTTGGCAAAAGACTGACCCTATATAGAAACCTCTTTTGGCAAAAAAAATACATCAAAACCAGTAAAAAATAAGTAGCAAGAAGGACAGGGACACCAAGGGACTGTGTCTGCAGGCAACCCATGCTGGGGCAAGGACCCTCCTGAGGCCACCAAAGTAATATTTTCACCACTGCAGATGGTACATAGTTGATCTCCAGAGTTTTTCCTGATTATCTCAATCCTTATGAAAACTTTGTGTTAATTAGTGCCATTAGTGCCCTATTTTTTTGTTAATTTGGAGATGTGGAAAGGCCTGATGTAGATTTTTACAGTAACCATCCATTATTCAAAAGGACAGTCATATGCCTGTAGCACAGGTAAGCCTACTCATGCTGCCTTGTCTTGAATAACAATAAAGCCAAAAAGACAGAGAGTTCAGCTGTTGAGCTCACTCCTCCTTTTGTTAGCTGAGTGAACTGGCATAAGCCAGCTCAAAGCCAGCTCAGCTGTGTATTTCTTCTGCTAAGGCATCTGCAGTTGCACTCAGCTGTATTCTGCCTTCAGGAGAGACAAAGTCACACAAGGAGAATTGGGTTCATGGGTTCTGTATCTGCAGTGGAAAATTTTCAACTCTGGGATGAAACACCTCTTGTCAGAGAGGACATTTAAGCAGGAAACCTCTTCAACTTCTCTCTTCCCTTACACATAGCCTCCTGAAAGTAGGGAATTGGCTGATGTAGTTGCCAAGAACAGAGAAGGGCCTCAAATGTCATCTATCTGGACTTCTGTAAGGCCTTTGACATGGTCCCCCACAATGTCATTCTCTCTACATTGGGCAGATATAGATTTGATGGGTGGACAGCTCAGTAGATGAGAAATTGGTTGGACAGTCACATCCAAAGACTAGTGGTCTAAGGCTCCATGTCCAGCTGACATCAGTGACAAATGGTGTCCTTCAGTGGTCCATACTGGAATCTGTGCTATTTAATGTTTTCATCACACGCATGGACAGTGGGATTGAGTGCACCCGCAGCAAGCTTGCGGAGGACACTGAGCTGAGTGGTACATTGACAACCTGAAGGATGGGATGCCATCCAGAAAGACCTGGACAAGTTGGAAGTGGGACCCTAGGAATGTCATGAAGTTCGACAAGGCCAAGTGCAACATCCTGCACATGTGTTGGGGCAACCCATCAGACTGGGGGATGAATGGATTGAGAGCAGCCCTGCTGAAAAAGACTTGAAGTGCTGGTGGCTGAAAAGCTGGACATGAGCCAACTGGGCTGCATCAAAAGCAGTGTGGCCAGAGGTTGAGGGAGATGATTCTGCCCATCTGCTCTGCTCTTGTGAGACCCCACCTGGAGCATTGCATCCAGATCTGAGGTCCTCAGAATAGAAAAGATATGACCTGTTGGAGAGAGTCCAGAGGAAGCCATGACAATGATCAGAGGGCTGGAGTGCCACTCCTATGAAGACAGGTTTAGAGAGCTGGAGCTGTTTAGCCTGGATTATAGCAGCTGTCCAGTACTTGAAGGGGGTCTATAAGAAAGCCAGGACCATCTTTTTAGCAGGGTCTGCTGTGATAAGACAAGGGATAATGGTTTTAAACTAAGAGATGGTAGACTGGTTTTAGTTTGGACTGGATATATGGCAGTAATTTTTTACAATGAGGGTGGTAAAACACTGGAACTGCAATAAAAGCTTAGAGGAATATTTATGGTCTTTGAAGAAGCATTCAGTCTCTGTCTACTTAGGGTTAACTCATATAACTAAGGGCTGATGACCCTGCAGTAGTGCTGGGTCTAGAAAGAAACACCAAATTAAGGCTATTACGGACAAAAGTGTCTATTAGGGCACTAATATCTAGGGTGGGCAGAGACTAAGCAGCAAAGGTCATCACATGGCCTAACTCTAGTCCAAATGTTAGTTTCACCTAATCTGAGAATGCCACCCAACTCCAAATCAAAATTAGTGGCAGCCTTTCTAAAAAAGAAGAGACTGAGGAAAGGTCATCTGATTTTTCAGTAAGCCAGGTAGGTGGGAGAGCAGAATGGATAGACAGGTGGCAAGTATGACAGAATGAAGAACTGACTAAGAATTTCAGAGGTCATTGGAGGAGCAGGTGAGAATGTGGAAAAAAGATGAACCAGCTGAGACACGGTGTGCACCAGTTGTGAAAAATCTGTTGGATGCTGTACCTCACCAAAGCCTTTTAAAGAAACTAATATATATTGACATGAAGGAAAACAAATCCTTCACTAATTAATAACTGAATGAAAGGTCAGAAATGAACAGTAGGAATAAATAATAAGTGGAAGGGAAGTTTCCAGTGATTTTCCAGAAAGTTGCTGTCCCGTGTTAAGAGGGGCACACAGTGAAATAACAATGCTTATAAAAACACATAGTTATTTAATATAGTAAAAGCTAGGCCATATATCACAAAGAACTCCTAAGTGACTGGTCAATCAAGTGACAGATGGCATGTCAAGTTGATACATATACAAAAAAATGTGTGCGTGTGGAGAAAAAAAATTCCAACCACATATGTACCACATGGGTAATAAATGAGATGTTATTGATCAGGCAAAAGATCTTAAGATAATCCCTTTAAGACATGCATGCTCAAGAATGTTCAAAATACTAATTAGCATGCTAAGAAATAAAAAACTGAGGAGTTATACAATAAAATCTGTAAAAGTATGACTGGTATGAAGAAGAGAAGAAAAATAGTCAGGATTATTCTTTACTGAATAGCCCTATTGATATCATCTTGCTAAAATGTCATACTAAATGACCACTATATACTTCCCCTCTTTACCATCCCCCAACCCCCCCCTCCCAAATATAAGAAATAGTTATGCCCAACTAAAATATCTGGCAGAACTTTCAGACGAAACAAAACAGGAATATTTCAGCACAACCATGGGACTCCTTGCTAGAGCATGTTTTAGGTAACAACTTCTATCGGTTTATAGATTCAGGAATTCTTTCAGTCACCCCATAAAGAAAAATTCAACAAAGTCTTTTTAAAATTATGAATACTTCTGGAACAATAGAGAAAATGTGCCTGGTTACACTGTCAGGACTCTGAAACCCACTGGGACAAAACAGCTTGCCTTTAAGCTAGTAAATTCCTTTTTGCCTCCAAAATTGTCTAGGAGCATACAGGTCAGTAGGGAGCCAGGCAATAAATAATGCCAGGCTGTACCCTGTTGCTGGGATTAGAAGTACAGGCAAGCTTGTCCCAGTGCCTGGGAATGTGCCCATGCTGTTTAATAGGTAAGAGCCTAGGAAGCCTCCATCTGCCAGAAGCTGAAAAGGGAAAGTTTTCCTCTGCTCACCCTGTCTTTCTCTTAACAGAGATAGGCTCCTGTGCTGGCCTTCTCCTGGGGCTGAGTATCTACAGCGAGTTCTCAGCACAGGAGGGACAAACCCAAATACTAACCGGAATCTTTTAAATATATTTTTAAAATACTGAACTATTGGGATTTCCCCTTTTTTAAATGAAAACTACAGTATATTCTTTAAGGCAGGTGGGTAATTAACCTGAGAACCTCCAAGGCAGTTGTGTTCATATTGGTTGATCATATGGCATTTTTTAAAGCTAAACTACTAATATAGGGCATAACATGTTAATCAGCATATATTTCAATACAGTATGTTGCAAATATAAAAGAAACACACACGCTTTTATTAAAGCTTTGCAATGCAGACACAGAAATTATGTAATAATATCCTACTTACTGTAAAGCACTACCAATGAACATTCAAGCCTACTTTTTCTTATTTTTTGCTAATGCTCTGTTAATAAAATTTGTTTCCTCATATCCTTAAACCATCAAGGCTAAAACATTAATACTGCTAGAAATAATTACAGTCAGCTTGCTTAATTAATTGTTGGACAAAAGAATCAGAAAATCTTTAAAAATATTTGACTGTCTGTTGGCAAGCCACAATATTTTGCCTCTGTACCATTCCATTCTAAGTAGAGAAAAAATACTGATTTCAATTAATTATGTAAATTTTGTTAAAGCCGATGAACTTTTGACTAGTCATAAATCTATGATTTTAAGTTTACTCAAACATGTTTTTGATCCATCAGACTTTTCAAATAGTCATTCAATATTTTTAAATTTTGTAAGGTGGTTGTATGTGAGCATGTCAAATTACTCCAAACACATCAGACAGTAATGGTGTCATAAGATGTTAATCTATTTACATCTCCAGTGTATTTTATATTGTTTTTGTTATTTAAGTAATACTACTGTGTGGTGTAAAACAATATGTCAGTTTCTTCCAAGTGCCTGTCTTATGCTGTTTAAAAATTAGATGTAAAACCTCTTAGAATGGTGATGACTCTGTTTTAAACTTAATTGATGACTATGAGATGATACAGCTAAACTAATAGAAAATTAAACATTAAATCCACGTGACAACACAGTGGAATTTTCAACAGAAAGGGAAAAAAAATAAGGCACTTCCCTTATATTTAGTTTCATATTCTGATATCTAGACTACACATTTAGCTGGAACACAGTGTTGAAACTCAAATAATCCTTTAATTTACAACTTGCAAGTATCTGGCCTTCAATCTTTATTATGCAGTCTATGGCAGAAACAATTTCACATTAAACGCTTATTGTTACATAGATTTTTAACAATTAAAATAAGAAATACATTTCCGCTGCAGAAAGAAAAAGACAAAAAACCTCCCTGTTCCATAGAGTTGTATTTTAGAATACACTTAAATTCATCAAAGTACATTTTCCCCTGGTTAACTACTGATGATTTATTTACAAACCAAGTAACAAACAATGTCTAGAAAATACCATTGCACCACAAATTATCTACACGGATATTTCTATTTCTCATACTAGAAAACAGCTAAGGAGGCATTTACTGCAGTACAATGTTCTCTCCTGAAATCTTAATGTGTTTTAGCAGCTAATACAAAATGCAGATGCAGACTGTATTACACTAGTTAGAAAAGCAAAGATATTACGGGTTTGGTTAAGAAAAAATAGATATCTAGCAAAACGTAACCTTTTTGTTTGTTTGTCTGGGGTTTTTTGGTTTTGTTTTTTAAAACAGGACTAATACATTAACTGCTCCAAGTGCTTCACATAGGGGCTGTTGATGACTTACAAATTGAAAATGTTGCTGACAGAGCAACTGAAATTTGAGAAACTATTTGAAAGAGAAGACATCATCAGCCTGTGCAAGCTTTGACAGGCTTATAGCTACATTTCTATTCACAAAGGAATTTATGTTAATGTATAGTGTTTTGGGGATAATTTTACAATCAATAACATGGAATACTTTCATTTACTCATCTCTTTTAGAAAAAATGATAGCTCATTGTTTTGATTTTACTCTTCTCTTACATGAGAAACAGAAGCAGAAGGTGAAGCTTGGAGTTTTGGGGGTTTTTTTAAGTGATCACTGAAAGAAATATTTTCCCTTTGAAATTGCAATCCTGTAAGAGAAGACCTGTTGAACTGCAAATGTGTTGTTCTAGATGACCTTGTTAGACTTCAGCACGCAAATAACCCACACAGGAAACACTTCTACAAATTTTAAGAATAAATAGAGTGTACCCAACAGTATTACAACTTCATATCCTATTATTTCCCATCATTAAAAACTCACTTTCATTTTTCAAAGTATAGTTGTCCAGCCTTTGAATTTTTGTTTCCAACCTGTTTTAACACCACTGTAAACTTATCAAGAGCATGTCAGATTGCTACAGGTACAATAGCTGTGTTTTAGACTCATGTACGTATTCCTGGTAAACATGACTGTTTTGAACACTGGAGCCTGGCAAGCCCCCGTATCTCTTGGTTCTGCTTGCTGTTATATTTCATGCTTCTATTCTGCGCAAAGTAGATGTGCTGCAGAAGCAATTTGTGACAGACTGGAAAAGCAGGTGCTTTCCTCTGTGGTATTTTTTTGAGGGAAAGTATATCCTACACGTTCCCATAGCATACTGCCCAGACACACTGTGGCACTGGTGTACAACTGCTTTGAGAGCCATGCAGCAGGAGACCCTGTCACGGCAGTGGAGTAGTTTCAGCTTCTTGAAGTTCCAACTGAAAGGAAAGAAATTGCAAATACAATGAAAGTTGCTTGGTATCTTCCCACCCACAAGTTTATGTGTGTGTCTACATGTGTGCAGGTTTCTTTTAAGAGGAATTTATTTCTCATTTGCATCTACTGTCCTGCTGTATAAAGCTGAACACAGACAGTAAGGCATAAAGACCATGCCTTTGCCATGAAGTAACAAAACACAGAAAAGTTTCATGTCTGGCCTTCAAAGACAAAACAACATTAGTAGGTCTTAAAATTGACTTCGAATTAGAATACTTTGTATCAAACCAGTTGTTCTCTTTCTAGAGTGGAACTCTTTAACAATTTCACGAGTATGGAAAGATATCATTCCCTCCCTGTATGCTTTCTGTAGCAGTTACAGAAGAACTGGTATTTTAGCTGATACATTCTATGTTTCAGGATATTGTCTGACTTTTGGATTTTCAGTTAAAGTCGTTAAATGCTGTGTGAGACAGACTTACATCAGAAAACAAACCCAACAACATCTCAGCCCTGGGTGTCCACAGTATCCATGTTAGGTTCAATTTGCATGCAGGCACAACAGCACTACAGATGTTTTCATCAAGAAAACCTGCTTACTGCACAGCATGTCCTGAAAGTCCAGAATCCCTTTTTACTGCCCAGCAAATGTTGTACTAGAACTTGTTGAAAACAGGGTAGGAGACACTGCAAATCAAGGGTTTATGGCACGGGCAGAAGAATCACAGATGAAACCCGAAGATTCACAAAGAGCCCATGACAGTACAAATCAGCTACAAAAGAAAATTTGATTTTAAGGGTCTATTGAACTTCAACAAGTGTTTCATTAATGTCACTATCTTACCAGAAATGGGCTTCTTAACAAATCAATACCTTTAAATTATTATTGAAACAAAGTATAATTTACAAAGGAGATACATCAATTTTCTAAAAACACACAGAAAGGTCATTCTCTATTAATACAGGTAGATGTGAATCTACCAAGGTTTGGAGATACAGAAACTGCCCAGCTTTTTCGTGTTTCCACAATAGGACTCACCAGCATTCCCCATATTTGTTTGCAATCTCATATAGCACTGCAAAAACTGAAAGGTAAGAAATCACTTTCTTCGTTTATTTAATCAAAGTGAAACTAGCTTTCAATTTTTCCTTGTTTCAGCTTAAAAATAGCGTTTCTTGAATCCAATATCCTTTTTATTTCTACATGTGGCTGCCAATCCAAGCAACAAGAGCAAAGTTTTCAGGGCTGAGCCTTTGTTTACTGAACACATCTGAGGCCTCATTTTCAGCATATGAGGAGGATTTGCAGCTTCCATTAGGGCATTTAGATACTTCAGTAGTTAAGGAGAAAGCATCAGAAGCTAAAATTGCAAAATATAGTTACATAGGATGACTAAACAGTCCTGAAGATGTGCCTATACATAATTTGCTTAGTTGCTTGGATACATTCAGGCGAAACAGCTATAACAACAGGTCACAAAGAAACTAATTCACGGAAACAAATTTCTTGGATTTCAATAATTATTAATAATTGAGTTTCCTAATTATTTATATTTTTTGGTATTAACACATAGCAAAAATTTAATATATTTGGAAAACATAGTTTTCAGGAAAAGTAATTATCAATTAATTTTAAATTTAAAAAAAAAAAACTTCTTTTAATCTCAGAGATAAAGTAATGCAAATAGTCTCTGAGCATCTGAAGTAAGAGCTATTTCAAAATGCTTGCCAAGGTCTTTTATACGAATCAGGTTAATGCCAATGACATAAAAAATTCTCAACCATTTGCAAAAGCTAGTCTTTGGTCCTTATTACCTTTCCCTATCAATACTGGGTCATACAAAAAAAAGTTCAAAGTAAGCAGTTTTGCGTTTTGAGCGTTTTTTTCAGGATTCCATCCTTCTCCATGCAAATACACTTATAAGACTGCATATGCCTCCCTGAACTAAACTGAGCTGAGCCTTTATGCTCACTTCAGAACAGATGTACCCTATGCATTTTACTGCAGGAGTTAGTTGAGTGTAACACAGCATACATCCCCCCCCAGATGTGAAACACCTATCTTACAACTCTTCCAGTTTTTTGCATGCCTGATTGGCCACTGTCTTTTATCCCTCAGAGCTGTGTTTGTCTATTGGGCATATACAATTTCTATAAATGCTCACACCATCAGTGTTATGGATCAGATGTTGCTCTGTGCATCTGCAAGATGCTGCTTTTCTGTAGGAGTTTTGAATTTATTTCGTGCTTCCACTCTGTAAATGCTGATAAAACAATAATCAAACTCATAATCTAGACCTTTTCGGTAACGCCAAAGAGCCATAGAGTAGGCCAAAGGCCAGTATCTTAACTCAGAATAATATGAATATTTATGATGTTTTCTGTTAGTGCTTTTGCACTGATAGAAAATACAGTTGTTCCTTCCACCAGTCAATGCTTATTTTTAAGTGCTTTAAGAGTGTTAAGCCTTATGTGATTGAGCCTTGCAGTTCTCATTAACTTTAGCAGGAGAAAAGAATTCTCACTTGGCAAAAAAGGAACTTGTAGAACATCTGTTTCTTAGAAAATTATGTGAAATGTGCGTAGTACTATACAGCCCTGCCATTAGAATTCACACCAAATGCTCTCCAAGGCCTTGTCTTTACAAGAAAGAGCTTGTCAGTATACTTCGATCAATACAGATATACGAGCTAGACTTTCTTGTACAGAAGGCACTTACCTGTGAAAAGAATGCCCTGTCAATAGAATTTACAAAATCTGACTGTCTAAGCAAACATTGTTTTGTCTGGGGATTTATTTTCTTTCTTTTTTCTTTTCTGAGAGCAAAAGTTGCATTCACTCTAGGGGTTTCTCTGTTTAAAATAATAATATAAAAATATTACATGCTACACTTTTAAGTACTACTCCAGAGAACCATTTTAGTGTAGATTAGTTCTACAATCTTATCTGTCATTCTGATAAAAGCAAGAACAAAACTATCTCTTACAGAAATGTTTGCTGGAGAAAAAAGATAAATTAAGTTTAATATTAATCTTTGAACATGGCTTGCTGTGAATATATTCTATAGACATTGTGGAGAGTGAGAAAGACTGTACCAAACAACTGCTGAACTGTAGTCCTGGGAGAAGGCCCAGGTCATCACTCAGCACATCTGGCAGAAGTAAACCAGTGGCAACAGCAGCTGCTCAAGCAGGGACTGCAGGGATGGTGGTGAGGGAAGCGAAACTGGCTACTCCAAATTCTTTCAAATACCTGACCATGCAAAGAGACCTATCTGCCCAACTATGAGGACCTGAGCTTCCATGTGTGGTCTTCTTCTCCTTGACTCTGGGTAAAACTGGTAACTTAGTTGCTAGGAAGAGCTCCCAAAGTAGGCAAGCAACTTCTTTAAGCTCTGTATACACCTTTGTTCCATGCAGATTGTCTCTTTGCCTCAGTTTCCATCCTTACTGCCTCACTTGGACCTCATTACTGACATTCCCCGTTCTTCCCAGCACTCTTCCTCTCACTTTCCTTTCCCTTGTCTTCCCTTTCCCTTCTCTTTACATATACTTTATTTCTTCTTAACTAACTTCATCACTATTCCCTGAATGGAAAAAAAAATCCTTAATCAACAAAGAATGCAACTATGAGACTAGTTTCCTTCTTATTGTCACTCTCAAGCTCACTTCATTGCTTGGTTCATCCCTGCCTCTGCAGACTGTCTCCCTTGTTGGTGTAGGTTCAAAGATCTTTGTGCAAAACATATTCTATTCTGTGTTTGCTCAGTGCTCAAGGAAATAGACTTTATTTCACCAGCCTCTGGCCAGTGCCACATTAATCTTTACTACGGGTAGAAGTGTACAGCTCTCCTAAAAGTAATATAAACATCCATAAGTAAATTTAGAAAATGGGTGCATACACACCACACTTTAGAAAGTTGGAATTGTACTACATAAAAGACGCAATCCTGTTGTCGGACACATGCACAAAATTGACTCCATCGAGGGTTACAAACAGATTATTAACAGATGAGTCTCTCTAATAATTTGCTACATCTAGTGAATACTACATGTATATACATACATACATATATGTATGTGCCTGTGCCAAGTTTGGCAGTTCTGCTCCACCACCAAAGTGTGTGTAAGACTGAGCAGGTGCTGATTTCACAGGCCATGGTTTGGCATGTATGAATCAGACAGTGGTGAACAAAAATACCAACTGCTGATGCTTAATAAAGCTAACTTTAGCCCTTCTCCCTTTAGACTGGTCCCTCCTCTTTTCTGGTGCAATTACTGTTTAGTCTGTTTGGAGATGGTAATGTTCAGATTTCTGCTTTCTGGCAGCAGCTGAGCGGCAGGTATGCAGCTGCTTTCACAAGAAGCCACTGAGTTCTGCACCTCAAGGAAACAACCAGCTTGTGGCTAAAGTGGCAGCAGTGAGAAACTGGTGTGCAAGCAACCTTAAGTATATTGCTGAAAGGTGATATGGCAAGGAATGAACCAGGCTTATGCCTTTAGTTCTTCTTTTTAAGGAATTACAGAGACAACTCAAACTTCTAGTGCTTGTGATGTGCTTGAATGACTTTCATGAATGTTAAGATTTGCTTTCATGTTTTGTTTGATGTTCACTTAAGGATGGGGATTGGAAATTCTCTGGAGTAATTACAGGACCACGGACACTGAACATTTACAAAAGAGCTTCTTTGCAAAAAGTAAGCAACCAAAGGCAGAATTAAAAAAAAATCTATTTCTCTTGGTACCTGATGTGTCATAAAATGTCTGCTTCTTAAAGGCTTTTTCTACATGGAAAAGGTATCTTATTATAGCTAAAATGGCAAAATGGCACAATAGTCCTTAACATGTATGTATATATTTATATTTATCTATCTATATCAAAACCCACCTTAGTCAACACATATCTGATATAAGAACTGCATGTAGACAAGCTTTTGTCTACTTCTTACATGTCTTTCAGGAAAAACAAGGCCAGGTAGGCCTTCTTCGTACATCAGTCAAAAGTGAACACACACAGTTTTTTATCTTTTTATTCACTGCTGCAATGGGAGAAGAAGAGAGATCTGTATTTTGTCACACTCCTGTCTCTATCAGAAGACCAGGAGTATGAACAGAGA
This sequence comes from Corapipo altera, assembly GCF_003945725.1. NCBI lineage: Eukaryota > Metazoa > Chordata > Aves > Passeriformes > Pipridae > Corapipo > Corapipo altera. The sequence continues at coordinate 26,506,007 of NW_020884874.1, forward strand.
AACCTGTGATTAACCTTCAATCAGTCACCTGTTGTAAACATCCTGCAAATGAAATGCTGTTTTGTGTGCTTTGTACATGCACGTGGGACCCAGTCAGGCAAGGTAACCTTGAAAACCCTTGACTTCTGAACATCAAGCAGGGTAGAGAACGACTAGCACCATGCAGGACTGGGGTCTCTGTGTATGCATACAGAAGTTTCAACCTCAAAGGTGTTCAGACCTTCAGACAGCTACAAATCAGTATAGACAGTAACTTCAGAATACGTGTCATCTCCAGGCAGGTGGCCTGGATCCAGAGATGACATCTCCACTGCTAGTCATACCTGATGGTTAGTCCTATCCACAGTGTTGGCAGTGGAAGCATGGTCACGGGTGTTTTGTCGGATTCGGGTGGAGTTTTGCTGCTCAATGGTTGAGGAAGTGGGGACGCAGAACTCTCTGAAACACCTTTTGAAATTCTCATCTAGAAATGCATAAAGGACTGGATTAAGGCAGCTATTTGTATACCCTAGAGCAATACAGAAGTGCCAGGAGACAGTCTGGAAAGTAGTTTCTGGGATGTTGACCAGGGCTTTAATGATGACATAAATGTGGATGGGAGTCCAGCAGACAATAAACACTGCCACCACTACAAGAACCATCCTTGTGATTCTCCGCAGGTTCCTATCCTTCTCTTTGGAGCCGGATAACATGCGAACGCTCTTCAGGCGTAAAATCATCAGCCCATAACACACAGTAATTATCAGGACTGGCATGATGAAGGCAAAGATGAACACACAGATTTTCAGGAGGTTCTCCCAGTACCATGCAGGGTGGGAGAATGCAAGCGTGCAGTCAATCGAGCCTGGGGAAAAAGGAAAATATCAGAGAAGAACAAGGGGGTCAGTTTTTCATTTGCTTTTTTTTAAACTTTTTAAAATTAAATATCATAGGCAAATATATGAAGATTTACTAAGTAAACATGCAAAAATGAAGCAATCTGTGAGCTGTCATTTACACAAACATTGATAGGTCAGAGTGCTGCAAAACATGTATGGAGTTAGAAAAACAAAACCAAATTAACGTGTCCTCTTTTTCATTCTATTGCTTGGAATTAAATGTATATTGGAAAAGAAAGAGAGCTGAATTGTCACAAATGCTCAAACCTTGCCTCGTTTTCACTTTAAAACCTAGTGAAAAGAAAGATGGCTTAGCTACCATATGTGCTAAGAGTTTGGGCATTTCAGGGCAACAGGGAAGAAAAAGACATGTCACCTGGCAACTATGCACCATGGTGGGTTTGGATTTATGTTGACGTGCTGTCACTGTCCCTTTATAGAAGGTCTTTGAGCACCAGTGATCCAGAATTGTGCTTTCTGCTCTGTATCACACCCTGCCAGACTACATGCAACATATCTATGACTGCCAGCCCCAGCAGGAATATCCTGGATAAAGTGCAGGCTTCTGTGCTGTAAGACAATGCATAACTGCCCCACAGCAGAAGGCAGGCAGGCCCAGATGCTTTTCCAAACACTACAGTAACCATGTGGGGCAGCAAGACTTGCATGGACCACAGAAGGAGCTGGAGCTGCCTGTTGTAAAACACAGATGACATGTAGTGCTTGTCCAGTCAACTACAGCCAGCTGCAAAATTGTTGAAGGGGCCCATTTGCACTGATACTTGCTTTATACAGATTGGAGGGCAGAAGCTAATCCAATGTCTCTACATTAAAACAAAACAATGCAGAAAGGAGTTTAAATGTTGGAATGAAAGCCAGACTTACCATGCCTGTATTTAGTAGTTGCCATGAACATAACTGGCAGGCCAATGGCAGAGGAGAGAATCCAGTTGCAGACATTGACAATTTTGGCATTTCTGGGGGTACGGAAATCAAGAGCCTTAACTGGGTGGCAAACAGCTACGTAGCGATCTACACTCATGGTGCAGAGTGTAAAGATACTGGTGAACATATTGTAGTAGTCTATGGATATAACAATCTTACAGAGGATGGTACCAAATGGCCATGTTCCCATCAAGTAATTCACACTCTGGAACGGCAGAGTACTTGTTGCTAGGGCATCTGCCAAGGCAAGATTGAAAATATAGATGTTGGTGGCAGTCTTCATTTTCGTGTACCTAGAAAAAAAAATCGGCAACGCATGAATGACCATAGCTGACACTGTTAAATAAAATTGAGTCCAGTGCATCATCTATAAGAAACTTCTGTAAAATAATGTGCTAGATACTGTCAAAGATCATATTTTCTGCTTTTAACCAAATGACCTTGCTATGATTTACCTATATAATGTTGATAGTTCAGTGAGACATTAGCTAAAGGATGTAAGGAAGAAAAGATTAATTTAACTCGTGCTGAGGGAAAGGATATACACAGAAGAAACAATATGATAGATGCTAAAGAACTGAGACACTGAAAAAATCCTGTACTTCTACATATCAGACACTGTATTACATGGATAGATTTTCTGTACCTGCTGATATCATGCCAAATATCATAACCATGGTCTGTAGAAATAGAGAATTCATTTGTAGGTTGTGGAGTAGTAATGATGTAATTCCTCAAGGAATAAGTACCTAAGAGATTAGCATAATTATCAAGTCCATGGTGTCTAAAAATTCAGGCTTTTAGACTTTCTCATTAGTTTATAATCACAGAATTCTAAAATAACTGCTCTACTAATCTCAATGTCCAATATAAGTTAGACAGATGTTCCTTCAATCAAACAAGAAAACAGATGTTATTCATCACATGCACTGAATGTATCAATAGAATCAGCATGCCAGGTGGATGCTGCAGCCGTGCTGTTTGAGGTAGGAATGTTTGCTCTGCTCTGCAGTGACTATTTTGGCAGGTGGGTCTTCAACCTTCATTCCACTCTCTTCTCCTGAGTCTGTGCTGTTATAACAACCCAAACCCTACTTCCTGAGTTTTGAATATGTCACTCAAATCACAGCTGAGAAGGGAGAGCATTTTATATTTTAATTTGTATTTGCATTGCTAAAGATAGAGTCCAGATTCCTCCTTAGTTTAATCAAATTTTTGAAGAACATTTGCAAGTCCATTGTGTCAGCTGAGGAGCACTTGAGATCCACTTTTTATGTGGATGCTATAGATTTGCAGTGGTACAATGAATGTTTCACTTTAAGTAATGTTCCTGGCCATGCTGCCCTCCTTGTTGCTGAGTTTGCTGGGCACTGTGGCTGCCTGACTTTTGGTACATCAAATAGCTTGATCTTTTGATAAAACTTCCTTCTGTTTCTGCAAAACTAACAAGCAGGGTGTTTGATCAAACATTCAACAATTTGTACAATGATTTGCAAGAAGAATAGCCCATTTGAAAAGATCTGTCAGGGAACCTGCTGGGGAAGACAAAGTGTAAAATACAGTCTTTCATGGTTTTTATTGCTTTTAGATCTCTTCAGAACATGAGTCAGTTGCAAAGAAATCCCAATGACGGGGCTGTGTAGGGAACACACACTTGGAACCTTTTCTTGGTAGGGTCTACAGAAATGCAGACTTCATGCTGAATGGACCTACATAGCTCTTTATGATGAACATTTGAAAGCATTGATACTGGATTTGTTCTCTCATTTTCTAGCACTGTGCACAAGGAGCCACTAGCAACTCTAACTTCAAATTAGGGTGGTTTTTAAAAACATATTTCAAGTAGATCCAAGCTCTTTCTTGACTGCTGTCTTGAGAAAGTATGATCTGAGTACGACAGTTTCTAGTTTTAAATAAAATCCATATTCTGAAAGTCCCCTAAACACTTTTCTTACTGCATTTATCTAACAAGATTGTAATACTAACAGAAGAGGAGGTAGTTGCTGCAAGCATTCATGACTCTCTCTCCTGGAAACTGGAAAAATTTACAGGAAAAATGTGCAGGATTGCAGTGTGGGAGAGATACACAGTAAGTTGAAGCTCTAAAAACTGTTTGGAGGAAGGGGAAAGTATTTCCTGGGAATTTTGCAGCGGAGAAGGAAAGCAGCAACACTTTTATGTTGCTTTTACTGTTACCCAGAATGTAAAGGTTGTACTAAGCCCTGTGGTTTATCAAAACAAGTGTCTTTTCCATAGGTCTGAGGATACAGTCAGGTGTATCCAGAGAGCTAACCTGGAGGTTTGATTGTGTTCTGAGCAGACACATCCAGCTTGCTCCCGTCTGATCTGCTAGGTAGGAACAGCAACAGAGAGGCAGTGGCTCTCAGCTCTGCACAAACAGGGAAAGGTGGTGAGGATTCTGTGCCCTCACCCAGGCTGCTGATCCCTGCTCAGATGCCCATCCTAGATGATTGTCTTATTTTTATGGCTGGATAAGAAAGCACACCTGGGAACACTGCTCAGTGCTGCTGCCATCACATATGATTCTGGCACAGTTCTGTCTGGAGAGTACATAATCAGATGATAATGATATCAGTAATTAAAGCCATTCTTATGATTTAAAGGGAATGCTTGATACAGCACAAAAAATTAAATACACCAACCAATACATGACTCTCAGGTTTGCATGTTAGAGGACAGATAGAAAAAAGGTCTGAATAAATGGAATAAAGTTTCTTTACTAGGAATGGGCCTTATCCCACTTAAATGCTACATATTTTCCCCTTTTGCTATCTTCTTTTCATTGACAGTTTAACTTTAAAGGTTCTTGGACTTACTTGTTTAATGACCACTACAGACTTAATGAAGGGTTTTGCTTGATGTACTCTGTAATCTTTGTACTTCTAATCATGCTGTTCTTACAATGAACAAAAGCATAGCTTTTGTGGTGATAGAAAGTATTTACCTCCACAATTGCCTAATCAACAAAAGCCTACTGAAATTTACAATACTCTTTTCAGTGAATTCTATGGGATTTGGGCATTTCTCTGTACTGAATATTTCAAGATTTTATAAAGGGCTTATTTCTGAAAGGTACATTTTGTAAAATATCTATTTTTCAAAATAAGTAGATTAGCAGTGTCCCCAGAATTTCTTTTGGCACGAACAAATAAATACTGAAGCAATTGATTAATGTAATTTTAACAGCATGAAAAATAACAATCCATCAAAATGGAGCTTTTCAAAGTCTTGATCTTAGCTACTATTATACCTTTTGCTGAGGTATCAGTCTACCTATTTAAACAAGCAGCACAAATATCTCCATCATCCAGACACAGATGTATATGTGATGAGATTTCTATACTTTAGAGGGACTTAATACCCAAACTATTGTGTTTATAAATACAATCTTTTAAAAGATACTGCTTTCACATTTTCATTTAAAGCCACTAGAGAATCTAAAAATTAGCAGTTGTGTAAAAAAAGAATCTTAAATGCAAACCCATGAAAATCTGGATACTGGTATTTAGATACATTAAAATTTCAGCATCTAAAACACCAAGTATATTAAATTTTGCATTACAATGAGCAAGGTTGTAAATGAAGAGGGATGTTCACTTTGGGTGACATTACTTCTATTTTACAACTCTGTAATGAAAAGAGTAATAGAACATGCTGATTCAATTTTTTTGGTGAATATTTAGCAAAATACTGCTCTTGATACATACTCAAATTAATTGAGCTCATTATACACTAGTGGGTACACTCACTAGTATGCCCTTTCTAACTCCTCAGTGCAGGTTTTGTATCATAAAATATTTATGTTTATGAAGTGTTGTTTTGTTGTTAATAGTAGATGATAGATCAGATTTACTAAAGTAAAGAATACATTTTATGTCTGTCTAACATTTTAGGGAAAACTCAGCCTTCCCTTTAATCTTCTGGGATTTGCTCAACTGGGATTTGCTCGGAATAAGAAAAAGCAACAGAGAAAAGAATGAGAATCCTGCTCAGATAGTCATCAAGTTCCTAGCATTCAAGGATTAATAGAAAGGTCTTGAAAAGGACTCTTCAACTGTCTGCCCATGGGCTGCTTGTAATTTCCAAACTGAATAAAAGGTTCACCAGATTAACCTTAGAAAGACCCCCGTTCCATTGCACAAAGTGTAACAGCACCTTGAACAGCAGTCACAAGCACCTTCCCTTCCCCCTCTCAGACATGGAACAAGAAGATGTGAGTACACTTGTGATTCTCTCTCTTTCTGCAAGAGACATGCTACAGCTCTGTTTCTGGCCTGTCCACTCCAATACTTTAGTCTCCACCTTATCACCTTTAAAAACTTTTGAAGAGTCACTTCTTTTAGGTTTCCATGACTCAAGAGTAGAGACCAACTAACATGAAGAGCATCTATTTTCTTGAAATTTAATGAAATTTTTAGTTTGCATAACACTTTATCTAAGCCTAACAGACACAGTTTGTATGCTATCAGAGTCATGTCCATACTGCTCCTTGGTCAAGTGGTTTACATCCATGTGGATTGTTGAGATATTCCCTCCTCCAGACCCTTTGGCCCTCCTGGACCAGATCAGTTTTACAGCATCCTGGTACCAGTGAGCTGGTGCAAAGAAGCTAGAGAGGTGGTCCATGTTTAGCTCAATGAATAGGGTAATTGATGTTAATGAGTAACATCAATTAAGAAGAAAGCAGAAATGGTCTTTTGCACTTAGGAAATGGGCTGGTCAATGACAGACTGGTAATAACTACTTTCAGCAACACAAAGGCATTCAAGGTTTTGCCTACAGAATGCTAATCTGGAGACAAAGACTACTTCAAGATCTGTACTTAATTTCAGCGCAAAATACATGAAAAAGTGGCTTATCATAGAGATTCATTGCAGAAAGCAGTCATTCTTGAAAATGGTTTGGCTGCTGAAAAAAAAAGCAGCCAGCAGTTAGGTCTTGCATACAACTTGATGTAACCCTTATTGATGCTGGAGGAGATTAGATTAGTGTTTCAAATTTAGTTTCAAATTCTTGCATAAATGTCTTGTTACACAAATGAAGAATCATTACGTGCATACATTAGATTAGTTGAGGTCACCTTGAGTGGGAAGATTAAAACAAGTGAAGTACAGCTAGTTGAATCAATTTAAATGAACTTTTTTTTCCACGGCTGTTCTGGTGCACCTTGTACATGCAACTCAAAATCTGTATGAAAGGGGATTTTTTTTTGGTGTATTTTCCTAAAATAACAGGTACTTTCAATTTTTATTGAGAACTCAAAGCTTTGACAAAGGTCATGTCACACTCAGGATGGTCTGGAAAAACTCTCAAAAATTTTATTCCGTCTGCCAATCCAATTAGTATATTTGACACTGAAATGAAGTCTCTTGGGCCATATTCTGGAAAGTACCTTTGAGCTAAAGGGTCTCATACAATGGACTTGGGTGATGGCCATCCTATCTTACTGTCCTTTTTCTTTCTTCTCATGGTAATGGGTCTCTACAGAGTTAAGGACATGTATTGTATCTCAGCCATAGTTGTGATGTGTGCTGTGGTAGACTGTAACCTCTTAAAGTTTTGAAGCCATATATATTCTGGAGAGGTCTAGCCTTCCTGTCTGGGAGCACATGATTTAATCAGCTTGAAAAATTAGTCTTTGATTTTTCTATTCACGGGTATTTTAGAATGCTTATGCCTTAAGTCATTAAATTCCAGCTCTGGGTACAAGCATCACAAATTTGGGTACAACCCTTATAGGTTATTAGGCAGTAAAGCCAACCAGATTGGAGGTGCCATCCTGTGGTTAAAAACTTACTCATCCTTTTATTTATGTTCTTCTGAAGAGATCATATACAAGGCTGTAATTTTAAAATAATAAGCCCTGAGTGAAATCAAGCCAACAACAAATTGAAAAAAACCCCCACTCTTGAACAGCTACAATATAAGAGCAGAAAGCATTCACACTTGGTTGCAATGAAATTGTGCAATTTGCATCACATTCACTTACTTCCTCCACCAACCCTGAGTTTGAGGGTAAAGGCTGAAATGGGCGAGTGAGGATGCTTTCACTGTTTTTAAGAAAGACAGATGCAGTGGTTGTTCCCTTCTGTTAAAGTCTTGGATCCTGACTCCCAACACATCGCTACCTGGTCACTGCTGTGACCTGTGATGGTGGTTTAGAGAGAAGAAAAATATAGGAATATGAGGTATTGCTTCAAGTCTCAAGGCATGACATAATACAGAAGTGTAGTAGATCTAAAAGCAAAGGGCTTAGTTATTTGACATACTCAGTAATACTTCACATACATTATGCTGGAGGAGCCTTCCCCTCCCCTCTTCACTTACTGGTAAGGGGATGCCCATTTCTCAAAGGAGTTCGAATGTATTTGGTGAATGTGGATCTGAACACAGAGCAGCTAACTGCTGGACTGTAGTTGCTACTTCTTTTCTCCCTAATAATTTGTTTTCCCATTGCCAAGTTCCTTTTTCACTTTACTCTCCTCCATAGCACAAATGAAATTCAGTCAGAATATCACCAATGTCACTTCGTGCTATCTTGCTAGCACCTTTGACTTCCCAGCTTGTCCTTTCCTTACGCTGGGACAGGGCCAAGGCATGTGCAGATCCAGCCTATTTGGTTACAGGACATAGAAGTAAGCAGGGCACATTGCTTCTTGGGGAGCAGCACCAGCTCAAGGCTGTTTCTCCTGTACTCAACCCATCAGTAACTTCTCTCAGACCTCAGCTTTGGGAGAAGGTGAGCTAAATGAAAGCCTTTTAGGCAGTGTCAACTTTAAACTCCAGTGTCAGTCTTTCTGGGAGTAACGTGTCCAAGAGAGTTGTGAGGACATCTGACTCATCCTGTTTTCCTGTGTTGGGCTTTGGACTAAAAATTACTTGCTACTGTCTTTATGTTTTGCCTTTTTTTTTCCCTTTTTCTACTGAAAGGCAGTATATAGAGGTCGTCTTTCTGCTATTTAGTTTGAACCAGTGAGTTTAGTCCCTACCTGGAGGAAAAAAAACAAGATTCTTTCTCTTGGGAAAAATAGCTATTTTCAGGAGGAAGGCTGCTCTTTTGCTTTGATGTCTGACTGAGAGAATTAACAAGCAAGGAGATTACTTCATACAGAACACACAAACTCCACAGTAGTCATAACAGGCAATTATTTTATTATTTCTCTCTTATTATTTTTGCGCCTTTTTACTTTACATGTATGCACAAAATACATGTAATGTATTTTCCTGGCAGAAACCCATACAAAATAAAGCTGATGTGATGCATTCTTTGTTTTTCCCAAAAACGGGAGAAGAACCAGTCAAGAACAGGTTTTTATAGATATATCCCTTACCACACAAATATTTAAGATGTTGCAGTGTCTTGTAACTCCTATTACCCTAGGAGAGGTAATAGGAGTTTTTCCAGACATCATAAAAAGCTCCTTAATGATAAAAACTAAATGACAGTAATATGGAAGCTCCAGTGCCCAAACAGTCATCTGCTGGTACACTTATTTCCCTTCCAGTCCAGGTAAATGGGGAGAAAACTACTTGGCAGTTATTTCAGAACTTAATCTGTCCTGTTTATTAAACCACTTTTATCCGAGTCTTTGTTTGCCTGGTGCTGAGGTATACATGGGTCTCTAATAAAGGTTGCTGCTTTCATGGTTATTGTGTAACACATCTCCCTGAAATAAATCAATGGTGCTAAAAAGGCTAACTTCAATATATTGCCATTATCCAGCAGCAGGTGCTTATTGTTGAAGTTTTTGCTTTGCTAGGAAGACACATAAAGGAAAACTGTTAGTACCTTCAATTTAACTTTCTTCCCTCTGCCTTCGGGGAAGTGTGATTGAGAGTAAAACCACTGACTACATTGATAACTGTGGTGACATTTTTCTAGAGGGGACAAGTTAACACCTATTTTGTCTGGTTTCCAGGTGCTGGTACCCTCCTCCTGATTTGTAGACTGATCACCTGAGAAAAGGACTGTACTTGAAACATCTCCTGCTCAGGCCAACACAGACTGTACAGATCCAAGTAATGCTAAGTATACAAGGTATGGTCTCCTGTGTTCAAGAAGTGAGGCTGTTGAGTGTGATCTGGAAAGGAGCGACAGAAGTGAGATAAAGGGACTAGGGAGAGATAAATGCAGAGGAAGGTTTGCCTGTGAAGGGAGAAAAGGGGAAAGCAGGAGATGGTAGAGGCTGGCATGACAGAAAGAAGGAGCACAGTTATATGTTATGTGAGAAAACCAAATCAAAAGTACTGGGATCTCCACATGACAAGGATGAGATTGTGTCTGAAACTAGGGTTCTGATGGAGGTACTGAGACCATCACCTTATGAGAAAGATTTGGGTAACTGGTTCATTAGATGATTTTTCTATACAGGCAGTACATCCTAGGGCTGAAAATTCGCACTGTACTGACTGCTGTTCCCTGTTCCCCCTTAAGAAAGAAACTTCAGTCAGTTGGAACTGTTCCACACAACACAATGAGGAGGAGATGCTCCATTTTACACAGACATATTTGTTTTGAAGTTTTACTCCTGATCTGAGATACAAGATCTTATAGCTGATAATTGAACACTTCTCAGTAAGAAGGTGGAAAAAAATCTATTTCACGTCTTTCACAGTTATTTGACTAGCTGTGGTCTGTCATCCCTACCTTTTTTCATCATGTAAACTCAAAGGGAAATATATATAAAATTTAGAAGTGTTTAACTTTAAACAGATGAATGACAGTGCATCTTATCACAACTGGGCTAAGCTGTGGAACTCCTTGCTAGTTAACACCATTAAAAGCCCGAAAGGGAGCAGGTGGCTTTGAAAGATAATTATCATATTCCCCTTTTCAATACCATAAACCCAAACTTCACAGTATAAACCAAAAAAGGCACAGATGGCTATAAAAAGAATTTCATTTGAGATCGGCCTAACCATAGCAATTCAGAAAATAGTTGCTTTTGGATTTTTTAAAAATATAGTTATAATAAGTGGATTTGTATTTTGAAGAGAATCATCAGGTACTGAAAACTTGTTTTTACTCGGAATCATCATGAAAATAAACCATTTTTTGAAAATATCTGCTAATGAAGATCTCTACAACATCCATCTTAGAACTCCTAATAATAACTAATAGTAATAATAATAACCAACTTAAAATCTTCAAAAATGCTTAAAATATTTTTTTCAAAGCAGCTTGGTTTAGAAGTGGTAAATTTTGTGACTTATTATTTCCAATCTTAGTTTTGATTCTGATTTCTTTTGGGACTGCTCCATGTTAGAAATGTCCACAAAAAGCTACTGAATAAATGCTGATGCAAACTACAGCTCAGAAAGTCTCTCTGCAGTCTAACAGACTGTTAGGAGGACAGTCACACAGTGTAGTCCCTTTTTCTTCCACTCTTTGGCTAAACACCAGCTGCTGGCTATGGTTGGAAAACAGGCTAGTAAGCTTAACTACAATTTTGAGACATTTGGGCTTGGATCATATTAGGTTTGAGATTTTTGAAAATATGTCACCTTTTGATCTAGAAAAGTTATAAAAACTTATCGAATGTGTTCAGAAAAAGCTATTCTTGATGATTTGGAAATATACTGTAAATTAAAACAAAATAAAGCAGCATTTTGGGATTATGTTAGCTAAATAGCTTGTTAGCCATTAGCTTGCTAATAATTAAATAATATAAACAGTCTGTTTACAATATTTTCTACTTTTACTGAAGTCATGAAAAGTTGGTAACATTTGACTTATTTTTATAAAGAAATTTTAAAAAAATCAGGAAATATTTAACACTATTAACATAATTATACTCTAGAAAAAGTACAGTGGGATCAAACAGTTTTTTCAAGAGAAATTGAGTCAATAAGAGTTGTTTTCTGCCCAGAAGTGCCTGGTGGTAGCCACTAGGAGAGCCAGTTCACCTGGGCCCGGCATGCTCTCCTGCTGCAACAGCTCATTGGGACCGGGTCTGGAGATGAGTGTGGGGCTGCAGAGCTCTCACTCACCCTCAGGCGCCTCTGCTCCCTCACTGAGATGGGGGTTATCCCCAGGTTTCAGCCCAATGTATTTTTGGTCAAATTTTGACCATGTCTGTAACAATATAATTTAAAAAAAAAAAAAAAAGAGAATACAGAGGTACACATTCCGTTTTATCTGTCTGTTTCCCTTGATCTTGGTGGAGGGAGGGGAGCTGCTTGCTAGTCAAACATTTACCCACTAGCAAAGGTTGGTAAACTCTGTCACAAACAGTGTGCAAACAGGGACACCTGCCTTTCTGTAAGGAAGGATGCTGAGGGTCACCCCCTTTCTATGCTGCTGACTGGATTCAGCTCCTGTGCTGTTTCTACCCAACCTGACTCCCTTAGTTCTGTCCCCACTGGTGCTGCATCAATTCATAATTGACATTACTGGATAAGGCTGCTGTGGCTTTAGAGAACAGCTCTTAGCACTGGGATGGAACCTTTTCTTTGCAGTCAGTGGAACAGGCAGGACGCACACTTGCAAAAGCAATGCCACCGAAATGCAGAGAAGTTCATGCATCTGTGGACAGGAAAGAAAAGAAGGAATTTCACGCATTTCTTGATTTCTAAGTTCCCTGAGCTGTGCTGCTATAAAAGATGCCATAGGTCTTCTTACATAGTGCATAACACTATGTCATCTTGCAAAGAAGAACCCCCATTTTTTAGAAAAACTTGCTTTGCTTCAGCCACTTTCAAGCTAGTGATGATTTTCAGGATTTTTCTCTAAACAGACTCTCCACTTCTGTGAACATGTAAGAATATTTATTCCTCTGGTCATATCAATTCTTTCTACAATTGAAATTTCAACCCAAATTCTGTTCTACTTAGTATAACAGTTTTTCTGCAGTGTTAGTGAACTGAAGTAATCAGATCTTTCAGTGCTGCATAGTCTTTCCAGATTAGATGATGCTTCAGTCCCAGCTCTTTTTTAAAAAGCACTATTAAGACGCTGTTTTGAGAAAAGTAGAAAGATTTCTCTTAATTTCAGAGAGGACTTCTTTCCTCTGTGTGGGTTTTTTTTTTGTGTGTGTGTGTTTTTTGTGGTTTTTTGGCTTTTTTTTAAAGTAGTATAATCATTTACTCTAATGAAACAAGATATTTCCTTCCCTTGCAAAGGATCACAGAGAACCTGAGACCCCTTTGTTTATGGTATGTGACAAAATTAATAGCAAATCAAACAAGGAATGACTCTGAACTGGAGTGACTTCAGTGGCTGTTGGTGGAATTACAGTTCTCTCAGGGCATTTGGCATCATGGAGGACTAGGGACTCTGTGAGCTATTCCTCTCTTCCAGACCTGTGATGCTCAAGATTTTCACCTAGGATCTATTACAGCTTTCTAGTATATTGCCTTAATCGCAGGGTATATTCTTCTTTCCACTCTAATTGTGTGACTAGTATCCCACTGACTTGATGAGAAAGCTGGAAAAGCCTATAGATTACTGTGCAAATTAACGCAATGCCATATGGTTCTAATTGTACACTGTCTTGTTGTACTCTGCAGCAGCTAGAAGTAGCATTTGCTACTGATATAGCCATAACAACACTGTGTTCATATTAGTAATATACACTTACACAAAGAACATAAGGAAAATAGATAATAAAAATTATCAACAGATTTTTTAGATTACAGGAAATTCATGGCTGTCAGTAAAACATTAAACTATTACTGCTGTCACTCAGAGACATTTTTTGGTACTTGACAAAAGACACAGCTCAGTGTCAGTAACATGAGGTTCAGTCTCACATACTACATATAAAACGTGTAAATATTAATTCAAGGATGAAAGCATTCAGCTGAACAAGAACCATCTGGGAGAATGAGGAGGGTGGATGAGAATGCATTAATTATAGAGTAACATGTATATATTGGAAATCCATGGACCTGCTTGGCATGAAGAGCCTTTTCGTATCGATAATACAATACATTTCTAACTCCTTCTTGGACAAGTCTGCTTTCTGACCTCTGTTTGCCCCAGCAGGGATAACAGAGTGGCACTGTGGAGTGATCGTCATAGTTCCTCATCAGGCCAGTACCTGCACAGCTCTGGCTCCAAACCCTTGGATCTGCTTCATGCAGAAAAGTTTGAAGAATAATAATGTTTATAAGAATAATATAATTATTTAAAAAAATATTTCTGAAGAAACCAAGCATGAGATATTAGAATGCAGCACAGTGAATATGAAGTCACTGTTGCTTTCACTAGGGCTGGGCTCTGAAATGTAAGCAGGACAGACTTTCAAATATCTAAGCACCTACCTCCCAGCTCCTAGTATTTTCAAGAAAACTAGGTACCAATATCACTTAAATATCTTAATTTTTAGTAGTCTCAATTCTTCTCAAAATTAATATGAAGTTCAATGTTTTGTTCTTCCTTAGCAGGTACTGTGGGAAGGTAGATAAAAAGAGGAATTATATGATGCCAAATTCAACCCAGTGAAACGCTGGCCTCCTCTGCGTAGCTGAGTGCAAGGGTGCAAGAATGTGAGCACATATAGTCACCATTTCGCATATAAATATTGTATGATTTGAAACACTGTCATTTTGGTATAGCTTGCAACAGAAAATAAATCACTAAGTTCCCTATTGCTGTCCAGATATACTATACCTACAGAGAGGTACAGAAAGGAAATGTATTTTTATGTTGCTTAAACCACAGATCCTATTCAATCATTACCGCGTAAACTCTTTTTTCATCCCAAATTGCTAAACAGCTGTGTGATAGTAATTGGGAAGGAATTCTGTTATACCAAAAGCTGTTCATGCACAGGAGATCTCGGTTCAGTCCTGCCTTTGCTACTGAATTCCTGGATGGTTTTGGACAAGCCATTTAATTTGTGTTTTCCTCTGTAAAATGAAAATATATTTTTGCTGTCTTCTATTGTTTCTGGTTTTTGTTTTTAAGCTGTCATCTCAGGGAAAGATGCTCTCTTTAGATAGAAATCTAAATACAAGTGCCTCATTCGATTTGGCTTTGTGGTGCAAGTGTAATTCAATTAATTACTGTAAGAAATATGAACCTATTATGTATTATGCCCAGTATAATAAATACATAATTCCAGGGACAACCTGTGGCATATTTCTCTGCTGACAGCTTTCCTGGCTCTGTTACACTGTGTATCTGCTTTTTCTCCCGGAGGAATGCATTCAACACTGCTCCAATGATTGCAGTCATGCCCCTGTTCAGAAGCCTTTCTGCAGCTCTATTTTCACATGGATAGCTGGAGTCTCAGACTGACCAAAATCACAGGACAGAAGAGAATCTCCCCAGCTCTGTGCATGCAGCCTCTGTAGTTAAAACCCCAATGTTTCTGAACTGCTCTAGTCTGAACCACTGATAGATATTACTCGTGTTCCCACTAGGTCTATGAGATGCACAGGCTTTGCAGTGACATCTCCAATATGTGCCGAAGGAAGCATCCTCCGCCCCGCGGCAGCACTCAGCCTTGGCCGCCACCTTTACCCCCGGCTTTCTACAGCTGGCGCTGTCAGCGCTGCACCCACGCACCACAAAGCCACCCGGTGCCGCTGGTCTGCAAGCGATGCCGAGACACAGCCTCTGTTCCTGCGGCCACGGCACTTATGCCCGACGGCTGCGGCACCGACTCCTCGGGGAAGGTACCGTTCAAACGGAGAAAGGACGCTCTATACCTGGGGAAAGTGGAAGTGCTGGAGCTGCCCCCACAGGGAGCGCGCCCCTGGGCCACTCCCATTCCCCCGCTCAGCTTTTCAGGGCTCAGCGGATGCTTGGTTTGGAAACGACGAGCAGCAAGAAGGCAGAGCAGTTCAGTCAGCTCCGCCCTGTCGCTCCCGGGAGGTGGCAGTGTTCCCCCACAGAAGCCACTCGGCCCGCTCCGCTCCCAGACCGGCAAAGGAAGCCCTTTAAACTCCCTCTCACCCGTTTTCCACCGATTTACGGAAAATGGATTTATCGCGCGTGATCTGATCGGTAGAAGGCCAGGTGGGCTTGCGGGAGAGAAAGTTGCGAAGTGCCGCAGCACCGCCGGAACTACGCGATCATGGCATACGTACTTATTATACACGTGTATACCCATGTATGTATATATACAGGTATATCAATATACATGAGGCAAAGGATCTCTAAAGACGGGCATAGAGATGCACGGGCATCTCTAAACACGGGCACAGAGATGCATTTAGCCGCGGTGCCATTTACATTTTGCTCGTGCATTTGGGAGAGGTGGGTGGAAAGCCGCGAGGATGCGTGTCGGCCGTCCGTGTGCCACATTGTACCCGTATACGCTCACAGGCGCCCTTTTAAATCCTCCCTCCTCAGGGGACAGGTGAGGGATTCAGGCCTCGTGGACCAGGGCAGCTCGCAGAGGTGCTGCAGCACGGAGGGTCCGTAGGACATCCCCAGACCCGCAGCGGTTTCTGACGGACCGGCAGTCCCTCACGGCCCCACAAGTTTCTCTTCCCTGATCACCCGGTCTGGCTCTTTACCAAAAGCCTCCTTCCCTTCCCCGCAGGGGGAAGGTGAGCCTTCGCACCCCCCAGCGCGGCCCCTTACGCGCTGCCTGCCGGAGGGGGACCGCAGCATCCCCCGCGGCGGGGCTCCGGCCCGTGGGCTGCGGGGCGGGGCAGGGCGGCACTCACCTGACGATGACATACATGACCAAGAAGTTGCCGAAGAGCCCCACGACGCAGACCACGGAGTAGAGGGCCATGATGGCGATGGCCGTGAACACGGAGGGGCCGCCGCCCGCGGGCGCGCAGGGCCCGCCGCCGCCCGCGCTGCCATTGCCGCCACCGCAGGGCTCGGAGCGGTTCCAGCCCAACGCCGCCGCCGCCGCCGCCGCCGAGGTGTTTCCCCAGGCGCCCGGCGGCGCGGCTGTGCAGGGCGGCCCGGGAGGGCGGCAGGCAGAGGCATTGGCGGCGAACGGGACCTCCAGGGCGCCGGCGAGGAGCGGCGCGGACCCGTTGCCCAGCAGGTACGCGGCAGCCATGGCGCGGCCACCTGCTCCCCGCGCCCGAGGGACGCGGTGCCGGCGCGGAGCTGCTGGCGCGGTGTCGGGGAGGTGGCGGCACTCGCCAGCCCCGACGGAGCGCCCGCCGCTGGGTGCGGGCACATGTGTGCGGCGGGCGGGTCGGGGCGGGTCGGGAGGAGGGGCCTGTGGAGGCAGGAGCGGTGGGGCCGCCTGCCCGCCGCCCGTCGCCGCTCCTCCCAGGCCGGCGGGGCACGGTAGCGGCCGCTACCCCGCCCCGCCGGAGCGGAGCCCCCCCCCCGGGGCGCACCTGGTGCGGAGCAGGCGTAGGGCAGCGGGCGGCGCGCCAGCAGGCTTCCCCTTCCCTGCGGGTGGCACTTGAAGGCAAAGCGCTTAAAATGCTCCCTACAAGAGCGCCGCGGGCATCGGAGGCAAACACCGGAGAGAAAGTCCCGGGGAAGATTGGCTTGGCGGGATAAAGGCTGGTGCGAGGAGGAGATCAGTGCGCTACTGATCAACGTAGTGATCCAGGGATCTTGACAAAACGATGTCCTCAGTGATTATAGAGATAACTGAGCCGTGTAATAAAATGTGATGAACTTTACGGCAACACGAGGGGTGATTGTGAATAGAATTGTCTTTTGGAAGTGACTCGGATCTCACAGATCCTCAGGGTATTCAGAGAACTATCTGTGCCAGAGCTGCAAGGATGGTCTCCCATAGATGTTACTGTGATTCTAATAGGGTGCGATAACACAGATAAGGAAAACATCAGAATCGTTCATTTCAACTGCACATGCATTGTACTGGGTGCTTGACTCGCACACTGCTTGTTTGCACCAGCACCTTTCTGTGATCAGTTTGTGACAGGTGAGTACAGAGGTGCAACTCCAGGTTTGCCTGCTGATCATTAGTTACTAGAACTTAGCTCCTTAACTGTTATTTTCACTAATGAAATCAGAAGAGAACCTTGGTAACACAGGAAAAATACCTTCTAGTGAACAGGAAGGAGTTAAGAGTGGCAATGATTGCTCCTGCTGCCTCATCATGGACGCACACATACTGTATCTGCTCAGCCTCTGCAGAGCAACGCCCCCCCCCCCCCCCCCCACCCCGCCCCGCTACTTCAAGAGTGGTAATGACAGAAGTGGAGAAGAAACAAGTTGCAACCTAACAGAAGGATGCAAAATCCCAGATGCAAAATCCAGTCTAAAGACTTCTTGTCCTCCTGTGCCACAAGCAATGGGAACCAGTGCTGATGAGGGCAGGTAACAGTAGCAGAGCTGACCACACACTCCTTCATTTGTGGGGAGGAAGAAGAGGGAATGGGAAAGGGGTGCCGCTGGACTTCGAGAGGGACACAGATCTGGGGAATTTGTATTCCTTTTTTCATTCCATAGTGGAATGAAAGGAGAAGATTGACTAAGCTGTTAATGGGCACATTTAGTAGATAACATGTATTGCTTTATGGCCAGAGAGCGCATTTTCAGCATCCTTTATTGGTAGGAGAGAGCCATTTAGCATCACATTCAGAAGAGCTTTAGAATAGGAGTTATTTTGTCTCTGGAAAAAAACTGTGGACAAGGGGAAATGAAAGCAAGAACTCACAAGAGATTTCGCATGGTCAAAGTCACTGTCTCTTTATCCCCACCTGAAGTATAGCATTTTTAATCCTACACAGAGTGGGACGAACAAGGCTTTAAAACTAGACCATTCTCAAAGACTTTCATCTCTGGGTATGTGCACAGTGTGCAGAAGCCTCTCTCTGTGCTTGCCCTTTGTTGCACCAAAGCCATAAGAAGAGTTTAATGTAAGCCTGGACACAATTAGTATTTAGCCCTTTGAATATAACTGGACCTGGCTGTGAAAAGGATGGGGAAGATGGGGTACAAAAATCAAGGTTACCAGTATATCCACTCCGTACACTGGCCTCTGCATTTCTTCCCATTAGCTACCACCATTTACCCTACTCTCTTATTTGCCTGGCTAGCTCTTGGGCTTCTTCTACCAAAATCCACACAAGTATTTTCTAGGATTTGAGAGGCTTGGGTAGGACTGTGGTGTGCCTTAGTAAAGGGGAGATGGACGGGTGCTAATGGAGTCAAAGGAAAACCAACTCATTTTAGGTGTCTAGTACAAGTCAGTGTCAGAGAGGTTACATTTGAGGCAGGTCACTGGTCTAGCATAGCAGGGCTTTGCCTTTGCTCTTAGAAGTGTTTAGCTGTGAGGGAACTAGGTGCTGACTTGGGGAAATGAGAGTTATCCTGACTTCTGGCATGAAATCTGTGTGCATGTCATTTAAAGTGGTATGTTTAGAGTTAACTTCTTTCTTCTCTATAGTAGATATGCAAGAACTGAGTTTGGAAGTGAGGGACACCAACAGCCTGAATGGCCTGGAAGGCTGCTATGAATTCTGGGACGCTAGGAATATGTGACATGCTTGCTACAGTATGGGTCCCTAAAATTAATTGAATGCTTTAACAAATTTGATACTAAGTTTTTTGCCTCATTTTCTAGCATATGGATAATAATAATCACAACAACAACAACAATAATAACAATAATAATAATGTATTGATAAATCATGTGTGAGGCTGGTCTTCAGTCAACTATCTTTGTGGAAAGTATAAGTTTCTGTATTCAGCTTTTTTCTTCTTTCAGAAAAAAAGTCTCAGTAATTTGCATTACTTCTGTATTAGTGACCCAGGTCACCTGTGTCTCCTTGCTAAATTTTGGCAGTGACTGCAGGTAAGGGTAGTCTGCAGAGTGGCAAATATTAAATCCATTAGTTGAAAATAAGCACTTCAGGCTTCAGCATCTCTGAGTTCTTCCGTACTCGTGAAAATAAAATGTATCTTCAAAGTTTAATAAATGTAGCTATGAATGATAGCTTTTGTGTTTGCATAACAAGTTTGAAGGGCATCAGTGGGACTAGGCTGATGGGTGGACTAGATGAAGGTGTCTTCCAACCTTGATGATTCCGTGATATAGACTGACTTCCTAATATGGCAAGGACACAAGGCAGGTTCATTAGGTTTTGTTAAGGACTTTATTAACAGAACTGTCCTTGAGAAAGCAATAATTTTGCTTTTGCTGAGTGGGAGCTACATATTGAATGAGAAGAATGAAAGGTGTTCTAAAAAACTACTAGTGTACTGAATGACCTAAGAGTCTAGAGGAAGTTAGCATGTGATATAATTAAACATTATGGTAAGGGGAACACGTCAGTTCATACAATCTTATGTTTTCTAACTCTTGGATATTTTGACTCTGCAAGTTTAATTCTTGGTCATTGGTTAGGCTTTCCAAATCCGGTAGTTCAACACAGGGGAGACTGCTGCGGCTCTGTGTCCTCGGGTCCAACTAGGAGCAAGACTGAGCTTGTATTCCCAATAGTCATGCCTGCAAACACCTGTATAGGACCCACATATAAACTTATGCACACAGCTGGCCACATAGATCAGCACAGGCAGATACTCAGCACTAACAGAAACACAAACAGCACCAACAGCCTTATCCTGTTCCCTTCTAGATGTTCAGGATGAGAGTCTGCTAGTTGGAACATATATATACATATACACCATATGGTTCTCTTCAGTGAGCATCTGGGATCAGACAGTCTGCCCAATAGTTGCTCCCTGCATCCCAGCTGTTTGCACCTGAACACAGAAGCCCTGAAGCCACAGTACCACACCAACACATACACGGGGGACACACCAAGGCTCCCTTGGAATCATCCATAGAATCAGTGTACCCAGTAGCTGACCTGGATCCCTCCCTTTTCCTGCCTGCGATTCCTCGCTTTAGCATTTCATGATACACTTTTGTGCAATCCCAAGATACTCCTCCCCAGTATTCCATTTTGTTTAATGAAATTAAATAATGCAATGTGGCAAAATAAAGAGATTGATTCTTGGGGTGGAAGAACACTAGTGAAACCTCTGCAGAGTGGCATGGTGATGTCTGGCTTTTTGATTTATTCATGCTTTTATTTTGAGAAATAAATTAATTTCAAAATCAAAAGGAGAGAGAAAATGAGGGAAAATGTTGATTAGGTTTTTGAGAATTTTACAATGTGTGTTTTGCTTAATTTTAGAAATAGTTAAAAGTTACAGAATTTAAAATCTGTAACTGAAAATAAGTTCTACTTATTTTCAAATGAGGAAATAGCCTCAAATTGCTCCTGTGTGAAGTGTGAGCTTATGATTCTTTCCATAAACCTAACTGGGGGATATTGTTGTCTGACATGTTTATCAAATGTAACATTCCATTGCCTCTACCTGCTTACATTTCCAAAACTTTTTCCTAGGCATCTTTTATGGATGTTTTTTAAGACTGCATTATTTACTCCATCCTTCAAACTCATGTCCTGTTCTTTCAAATACTTCCTTGTCTCTTATTTCCTCTGCAGCTCTTATAAGTGATAAGATATACATTTTCATCTACAGAAGGGAAATCTGTCCTTTGTAACTGTAATGATATAATTACCATCATTCATGTTCCCATATGACTACTCTTAAGTTGGAATAACTGGAAGTTATAAATAAATGGATATTTTAATTCTAATTATTCTTACATATAAAAATTTAAAATTGTCAAAGGTAGCGCATATCTTGGTCAACAGCGGCTGTCCAAGCACAGTTTGATCTTCACATTGTATGTTTATAGGATGGTTCTCATACAGCCACCTGTTGCACCAGTGGTTCAGACCTGAATGTATCATCAGTCATAGTGTGCATGTTCACCTGGTTCTCTGTGTCTTCATCAATTCTGTTCTTCAGCTGCCGTACAAGGGAGAAGATAGGGGTCCACTGCAAAGAAAAAAACTAACCTGTCTCTCAGTACTTGTGCAAATGCTTAGGATGGTGCCACTTTCCTGGATTGTAGACATCACAGAATGGCTGAAGTGAGGAGGCCACTCTGGAGATCATCTAGTCCAATAGCCCACTCAGACCAGGGACACCTACACAGAGTGCTCAGGGCTGTCCTATTAGGTTTTGAATAGATGGAGACTCTACAACCTCTCTAGGCAGCCTCTTCCAATGTTCAACTACACACAGAGTAATGAAGCTTTTTTATGTTTAAATAGAATTTCAGTTTGTGCCCATTGTTGGCTTCATCCTCTTTACACTGCCCTTCAGGAACACACATTGATGAGATCCTCCTGAGCTACCTTTTTTTCCAGGCTGAACAGTCCCAGCAATCTCAATTGTTCTTTGTGTGTCAAATGCCCCAGTCCCTTAATCATCTTTGTGGCCCTTTGCTTGACCTTCTCCAGTCTCTATCGTCCATGTCTCTGTTGTGCTGCAGAACAAAGAACTGGACCCAGGTGTATGTCACTGTAGTATGTTGACCCTGGCCAGATGCCAGCTACCTACTAAAGCCACTCTCTCACTCTCCCTCTGCAACTGGACAGAGGAGAGAAAAAAAACAGCTAAGGATTCATGAGTTGAGATAACAGCTGGGAGAGGTCAGTTACTGATTACCCTCATGGGCAAAACAGACTCAAAGTGGGGATATTACTTACATTTATTACTAACAGGATAAGCACCAAAGAGTGAGAAATAAAACAATCTTAAAAACACCTTCCCCCCATCCCTCCTTCCTTCCATGTTCTCCCTCCTCCCCTCCCAGTGGTGCAGGGGGATGGGGAATGGGGGTTATGGTCAGTTGTTTTTTCTGCCGCTGCTCAGAGAGGATTCCTTCCCCTGCTCCCATGGGGTCCCTCCCATGGGAGACAGTCCTTGATGGACCTCTCTGGCATAAGTCCATCCCACAGGCAACAGTTCTTCCCAAACTGCTGTCCTGTGGGTCACTCCTGCATGGGGTGCAGTCCTTCACCAATGAGCTGTACCAGCGTGGGTCCCCCAGAGGGGCCATAAGTCCTACCTGGGAAAAACCTGCTCCAGTATAGGTTACTCTCTCCACAGGCTGCAGGTCTTTGGAAGGACCCTGCTCCATCTTGGGCCTCCCATGGAGTCACAGCCTCCTTTGGAAATCCACCTGCTCCAGCATGGGCTTCCCCATGGGCTGCAGGTGGGTCTCCGCACCCCAGTGGTCCTCCATGGGCTGCAGGGGCACAGCTGCTCCACCATGATCTCCACCACAGGCTGCAGGGGCCACAGCTCCAGCACCTGGAGAACCTCCTGCCCCTCGTTCTGCACTGACCTCAGTGTCTACCTTGGTGTTCCCATGTTCTCACTCTGCTCTTCCTGGCTGGAACTCTTTCTGTGCATTACATTTCTGTTCTTAGATGTGTTATCACAGAGGTATTACTATTACTCCTGATTAGCTTGGCCTTGGCCAGCAGCAGGAAGTCTGTCCTGGAACTAGCTGGCATTGGCTCCACCGGACAGGGGAAGCTTCTGGCAGCTTCTAACAGAAGCCACCCCTGACCTACCCTCCACCCCCCCAACCCCCCTGGCTACAAAACACCAGCCACAGAAACCCACTGCAGTCACTCATGCTCAATAGAGTGGCAGGATCACCTCCCTCAATGTACTGGCAATGCTCTTCCTAATGCAGTCAAAGAGTCTGTTGATCTTCTTGGTCGTGAGGATACACTGCAGGCTCATGGTCAGCTTGCTGTTTACCAGGACCCCGAGGACCTGCTCTGCTCAAGGTGCTTTCCAGACACTCAGCCCCCAGCTCATACTGGTGCAAGAGGTAATTACTCCTCTGGGGCAGGACTTAACATTTCCTTTTGGTGAAATTCATGAGATTCCACTTGGCCCATTTCTCCAGCCCATTCAGCTCTCTCCAAATGTCAACACAAACTTCTGGTGCATCAGCCACTCCTCCCAGTTTTGTATCATCTGTAAACTTCTTGTGTGCACACTCTCGCCCATTGTCCAGGCTAATAATGAAGATGTGAACTGGTCCCAGTACTGACATTTGGGGTACACTACACTACAGGGTGTTCTCTATCCAGACTTTGTGTTGCTGGTCACAACCCTTTGAGACCAGCCATTCAGTCAGTTTTCAATCCACCTCACTGTCTGCTTATCTGGCCCATACTTCATTAGTTTGTGAGAATGTTATGGGAGAGAGTGTTGAAAACCTTACCAGAGAGAAAATAAACAAAATCCACTATTATCCTTTTATTCTCCAAACTAGTCTGTTCACTGTAGAAGGCTATTAGGTTGGTCAGGCATGAATTTCTCTTTGTAACAATCTGTGCTGACTACTCCTGATCATGTTCTTGTCTTTGAGGTATCTGGCTATGGTTTTCAGAAAAATTTACTCCATCAGTCCCAGGGACTGAGCTGAGGCTAAACAGCCTGTCATTACCCAAATCCTCCTTCTTGCCTTTCCTGAAGAGAGGAGTGACATATGCTTTCTTCTGGTCCTCCGAAATCTCCCTTAATCATCATGATCTTTTAAAGATGGTCAGGAACGACCTCACAGTGACATCAGCCAGCTCACTCAGCACTCATGGATATATCCCATCAGTGTCTGTGGACTAGTGTATGTCCAGTTTGTTTAAAAGTTTCCTAGTTTGATCATCGTCCATGAGGGTAAGTCTTCCTTGTTTCAAACTTTCTCAGGGAGCTTGGTCCTCAGATTGCTGAATGGCAGTTTTATCTGTAAAAACTGAGATGAAGAAGGAATCGAATATCTTGACCCTTTCCTTGTCCCTTGTCAACAGATCTTCTGCCCATTTAAGACATTAGTCTGCCCAATAAAACTGACTCATAAGCTCTCAGCTGCATGCTCATCTATCCCTAAGCAGAGCTCTCTGCATTCCTGTTGCTCTGTGCTCTCCTTGCTGCCCCAACCTGTCCTTCCTAAAGGACCTGTAGCCATCCATTGCAACTCTCCAGTCATGTGAGCTATATGAGATTATAAACCTGCAACAGCACACAGACTTCTAATTCCTTCTGTGTCCTCCCCATGCCATGCTTGTTAGTGTACAAGCACTTGAGAAAGACATCCAGCTATGTGGGTTTTCCAGAACAGGCACTAGATCTTCCCCCACCATTCTCTCCCATAGGCATTTGCTTGTTAGTGTGCATGCCATTGGAGTGGACCCTTTTCTTCCTTGTTTTATTATCTCCTATTCACATCATCCTGCTCACTTTGCTTATTGCCCCTGTCCATCACTTCTTCACTAGTTTGTTGGACATCCACTACCCACGTTCCCATCATTCCTAGTTCAAAGGTCCCCTCACAGACTGGCCAGCCTGTGAGCCTCTGCCCAACTGCAGGTAGATCTCATCTCTTCTTAGCAATTTTTGGTCCTCAAAGTGGGTCTCATGGTGGTATCATCCCTAGAGCCATGAAGTCTCTCATATCTGATATGTTCCAGGTCTCCCCTGGTTGCTGTGGTGCTGGGAACAAAACTGTAGAGAGCTAATAAAAATATAATATGAGCTACATCTTCCTGACTTTCTAAAATTTTATAGCTTAGACACAGAAAAAGAGAATGCCAAGTCTGAATAATTCTCTTCCCTAGTGATAATCTTGGTATTGGGATATGAATATCAATTTTTTTAAGTTTAGGTAGAGCACATATGGCAGCTTGCTCTCAAGGCAAAGTCATGCTCTTCAGCCCTCAGGAAAGCCAGCTGTAAACTCCTAAGGCTGGAAAACTGAAAATGTTTCCTGGCCAATGGAAAGATGGACAGAGAGGAGGAGACAGGATTTGATTTAAACAGCTAATTACCTTACCCCTTTTAAAGGTTCCCTATACCATTATGCATATTTATCTTTGTTGACACCTCTCTTAGTGAGATTAGTCAGATTCTCAGTCTTGTCTTTTAACAGGCAACAGCGAAGTTGCTTTTTTTATCAAAAGGAACATGGGGGATAGTCCAAAAAGGAGTAAGCAGTAGTATGTTTAGTCGCAGTCATTCACACCACTTCATAGACAATTTTCAATGTCTCACTTCTCAGAATGGGTCTGACTTGGGAAAGTACTCTTTCCTGTGCTGTTCAAGATTGGAGTAGCTGTTATTCCATTCCTGATTTATGCAATTGAAGAAAAAAATATACGCTGAGTTACTTTAAAAAACCCTCTAATGAAAACAGCTTAACCTCATGAGCCAAAAGTATTGTGTTAAAATTATATCTTCAACTTCCATATCAAAGATATTTTTATCTGGATATCAAAGGTATTTTTGGTTTTTTTGATGGGAAGAACTGTTTCCCCCTGAAGAGCAATATTCTGCTATATTTCAAGAAGAGAACTTAAAATCTAATGACTGGCAAGGCTTTGGTATATTTTCTTTCCCTTTTTGATAGTGATATCCTGATGTTATATGTATTGTGAAATTCATGGTGCACAAAAAAGGATTGCTGCATCTTTGTGTTATTATGTTTCTACTTTATTGCCTTTTTGCTGCTGTTTGCTTACAAGAGATGAATCCACTGAGACGAGATGAAAGGGCTGAAAAAAACCATGCAGCTGAAGCTGACAGATGACAGCACAGCATAATGACTTGCCTGGATCAGAGAGATCTACACTTTTCCTTGTTCGGAGTTAATTTGCAGCTGCGATATACTGTAAGGGTTAGTTAAATTTAAATATTAGGCATTCAGCATCCTTATGGATCATCCTGGTAATGTCTGCCACAAAGGGATATGTTGGTTTTTATGAGAATTCAGTGAGTCTTTAATTCTCGGTGTTCTAGAAAGACCTCCAAATGCCTTTGGTGAGCTTTCTTCTTCAGCCTCTCGTTCCCTAGTCTATAAACACAGCTGAGGTTGCCCCATCCCAGGTGCAGAATCTAGCACTTGCCCTTGTGAAACTTCATACAGTTAGTGATTGCCCACCTCTCTAATTTGTTGAGATCTCTCTGCAGGGTCTCCCTGCCTTTGAGGGAGTTGACAGTTCCCCCCAGTTTAGTGTCATCGGCAAACTTACTTAGTATTCCTTTGAGTCCTGCGTCCAAGTCATTTATGAAGATGTTGTAGAGAACAGGGCCTGAGACAGACCCCTGTGGAACCCCGCTCAGGACTGGATACCAGCCTGATGTCCATGTGCCCAGCACGTGAGCCAGTTGCTCACCCATCATGTAACATGGTTATTCAGCTGTGTGCTGGACATTTTGTCCAGAAGAATTCTGTGAGAGATGGTATCAAAAACTTTGCTGAAGTCCAAATAGATTACATCTACTGGCTTTGCTTAATCACGTAGATGGGTTATCCTGTCATAGAAAGAAATCAGGTTCGAACACAGGACTTCTCCCTCATGAAGTCGTGCTGACTGTGGCTGATGATTGGATGAATTGCTAACTAATTGTTGTCTAAAATCAGTCTCTTTCAGCTTTATTTTTGAAGACAAAGCTGTCCTTTCCTAGGACAGGTGGGAGAAAGATGAAGCAGAGGATGTTATCCTGTTTATATCATCATGTCTGAGTCACTGAGAAGGGCAGGATGTCACACATTTATTCTTACCATTTTGTATTGTCTAACATAGTGGGTCACATCCTTGGCAGGCAGATTTTGTGTGTCTCATTCAGAAGTGCCTAAATCTCCTTGTTTGGTGCACAAGAAGAGAAGAACCCCTGAACTCTGGGTTTTCTATTTGAAAGCTGGACCAGCTGGTTAGCTAAGGACACAGTGGTCAATGCTGTAATAGTTAATTCAGCATTTTAAAATTTACTGTGTGGGGGAGTCTTGACTCTAAAAGAGTCTTTTTGAAATCAAATAAGTCCTGAAGACAGTATTTTAAATTTATATCTTAATCAAGGGTTTATGATCTCTTTTTCTTAGCATCACTGGAAAAATTAACATGTTTTCCTGAGTTTTGTGAGGAGTTGTTACTTGTATTTTTCAGGTAATTATTGATTTTTAAAGTCTTCAATGATACTTTGTACTTCTAATAGCTTTATAGCTTACATTAGTTAGCTTCTAATGTAAGAGGTCAGTGGTAATACCAAATGATTTTACATATATTTGTTCACATACACCAGCGTTCTATTTTGATATCAACAGAAATAAAAGTTTGATGTTAATGTAAAATGTTAAAATAAACTTCCTTGAAGAAGCTTCTGCCATTCAGAAAATCTAAAGGAATAACAGTGTTTCATAGTGTTCCACTGGGGAACTGTGCATAATGTATGAAGTTGGCAGAAGATTTCAAAGGGCTAATAAAAATTATATTAGGTAGACTGTGAATTAGTATGAAGAGAAGCAGAGAAGAGAATTTCTAAGAATTTCTTAGTTCAGCTTATCGAGTTTAATTACTAGAAAAATATTTTCTAAGAAATATGATGGTTTTTGATAAAGAATAAATGTTATATTTTAGGATTTTTTTTCTATTCTTTTCTTTTTCTTTTTTTCCCCCAGGCTAAGTTGAATAAAATATATTAAATTGGAATAAAGAGAGAAAACTGTTGATGTGCCCTTCAAATATCCTGTTTGTCCCTCATGAAAGAATAAGCATAGTTGAGGCACCACTGGAATGAGCCAAAATAAAAATTCAGCACACCTCCTCACAGCCTTTATTTCTCTATTCTTCCTCATGCGGAGGAAGCACACTTTAACACCATACCTGCAGTAATTTGTAGGGAGATAATTTTAGCGACTCATATAAGTCATGAAAGCAATGTCCTCACAACATTGCTTGCAAAAGACGCTGGTAACATACCCGACTGGGAGCAATTACCTACAGGCATACCATGGGCTTTTTTCTTCAAATCTTTCCTCAGTAAGTGATACTGTAAAGTGAATTAATCTCTCTTTTGTCATCCCAGTAAGTATCAATTAGCGTAAAATAAGATCCTCTGTTTTCCAGCTTGTGATAAAAATTGTTGCTTCCTGCTTGATTTGTATACTGTGACAATTAATACTCAAAATACTTCTTGAAGCATTTGTGTGCATTCTTACTGTGTGCAGCGTGCCTTGCTTCTTTCAAAACAGGTCTGTAAGGCTGCCTGTTTTTGTAACCAAGCACTACACTTTAGAGCTTGCACATAACAGGTGAAGACCAGAAGACAGAAATAGGGCTAAAGGCTAAGACAAACAACAGGAAAGGAAAAGGCACACTGGAAAAGCTTGAATTCCATAAAGAGTCTGATGTCATACTCTGGTTTCTCAGAACACCAGGTACAGTCCTAGAAATCCCTGCAAATAGTGAAGGAGGTTGAACCTTGTTTTGCCTCATTGAGTAGTAGGATGCAACACAGTTCAACTTGAGTTTGTCAAGGTCAAGTCATCAGTTTAGCCATAAAGAGTCAATTGGACCAAAAGGTTTAGATATTCACTCACTAAATCACAGCCTCTTTCCAAAATTTAAAGTTCTATATTTCTATTTGGCTTCTGTTTATTAATAGATGCTAAATATTTTGTATTTATGGTGTTCACTGGAATAGGGACTGGTATTAAGGTTCACCTCAGGAAGTAAAATCTTCTTAATTGCTGAACTGGGAATTATCATTGTCCATTTGCTGTGGCTAAGTGTCCTGATTTTGGCTGGGATAGAGTTAATGTTCTTCACAGTGGTTGGTATGGGGCTATGTTTTGGATTTGTGCTGAACACAAGGTTGATAATATAGAGATGTTTTTGCTATTGCTGAGCAGGGCTTACCCAGAACCAAGGCCTTTTCTGCTTTTACTGCCACACTGGCAAGGAGGCAGGGCGTGCGTGCGTGGGAAGCTGGGAGGAGGCACAGACAAGACAGGTGACCTGAACTGACCAAAGAGGTATTCCAAACCATATGACAGCATCATATAAAGTGGAGGGAAGCAGGAGGAAGGGGGGGGGGGGACATTTGGAGTCATATCTTTTGTCTTCCCAAATAACCATTATGCATGGTTGGCCTGCCTGCCCATGGGAAGCAATGAATGAATTCTTTGTTTTTCTTTGCCTGTGTGTGCGGCTTTTGCTTTCCCTATTAAACTGTCTGTATCTCAACCCATGAGCTTTCTAGCTTTTACCCTTACAATTCTCTTCCCCATCCTGCTGGGAGCACAGCCAGCACAGCTGACCCAAATGGGCTAAAGGGATATTCCACACCACAGAACATCATGTTCTGTATATGAACTAGGGGGAGTTGGCTGGGAGGGGATGATCACTGCTTGGGGTGGGCTGAGCATTGATCAGTGGGTGGTGAGCAATTGCATTGTGCATCACTTCATTTTCTTGCACTATATTCCTCTCTCTCTCCGTTTCATTACAATGATGATGATGATGATTGTTCAGTTTGTTTCAATTATTAAACTACTCTTACCTCAACCCATGGGTTTTTACTTTTTTCCAATTCTTCTCCCCATTCCACCAGGGTAGGGAGTGAGCAAGCAGCTGCGTGGTACTTTGTTGCCAGGTGGAGTTAAACCCTGATGCTCAGAAAGCAGAACTATCTTGGGATGATCCTTCTTTCACCTGTGGCTTGACAGTTTATGGGCTGAGAAGAGAGGTGAACTGTGGTAGCCTTGTTCCCACACCAATCCATTTTAAGCAATGAACCCGGTGAAAGGAGGCCAAAGAGTTTTCGTGGCAAATTTTTCTTGCTCCACTTATTTCCTGCTCCACTTATTTCTTTGCAGCAAGTACAAGAGACAACATACAAACAGGTAGTAATCCTTTTTGGTGCCATGTGGTATAGGATTTCATTGGAACATGGCGGTGTATTATTGTATTCAGAGTGCAGTAGTTGTGTTGTGAATATATGTGAGCATACATAGACTCTGCTCAGTGAGTTACTAAGCCTCTTTATCAAATGCATAATAGGATCAGCAAGCTACACAAGTGAGATGTCTGACTCATAGTTTTTACATTTGTCTAGGAATATAACGGGATGAAAGTTCATAAGTGTGTCCTGTATTTACTGATGTATTTTTAAGCAACATAAAAGCTAAAATTTGAAAGAAAATGTTTTCCCTGATTTTTCTGATTTATGTTCTCTCTTCCTTCCTTTTCTATTTTCTGTTTAGTTATAAGTATTCTGCAGTTACTAAAAAGAGAGCTTAGGAGATGATTCATTTCCAAATAACTACAACAGTAAAAAGAAATCAACTTCAAGTGAAGCTTTCACACTTATCTGTATAATAAGCACTTGAAATTTCTCATCAATTAGTGATTGCAAAAGCTAATTTGTAGCAGGATATGACATATAGGAAGATGACCTTTAATTTTTCACTAAGATTCTGAATGCTAGAAGCCACTGGCAATAAAAGGTATTCTGTTGGGGTACACTGACATTTGAAGTGACAGAAAAAATAGTCCTTTCTCTTCCCACTCTTTAGATTGTAGAAACGATTGTTTATTGAAATTTCTATAATTTCAACTAGTTTAGAATATTTTTTCTCTCTTTATATCTGTAGTCTATTAGGTTAAGATCTCTTGTAACCTCTGAAGTGTGACTTTGATGTTGTCTTTGCCTGCAAAAATTAACAGTGAAGAGGCATGTGTGTTTCTTGCCTGAGGTAAATGGGAGCGCATATAGGGAATGAAATGGAAAGTTGCCTGATGGGTGACTAAAAACATGGATATTATTCTTTCCTGGTTTGTGTATGCCACCCTTAGCATGACATTCAAAACTTTTCCTTTTGTGGATGCCATTATTGTTTTGTACCATAAATAATTTAATCATAAAGAAAACTATAAGACTAATTTGGCTTTGATATTGCTGGAGTAAGTAAGGTACAATCATGCCGAAATCAGTGGAGCTTCACAGGGCAATAGGAACTTGAGGAAAGACTTGTTGATTACTGTTAAGCAGGGGAAGAGAATCTTTCTAGTATGTTGATTTACTTAGACTGCAAGTTCTGGGAGGGAGTAATAAATAAATGTGCTATAAATAAATGTGTATAGCACCAGGACAAAGAGTCATGGCAAAGGAGGTCACATGGAAAATAAGGAGGTGATTTGTGACAGCCAACATGGCTTCACTAAAGGCAAATCACACCTGACAAATTTGGCGGCCTTCTACGATAGGGTTACAGCAGTGGTAGATGAGGGAAGGGCAACTGACACCACCTGCCTGGACATGTGCAAAGCATTTGACACTGTCCCATGACATCCTTGTCTCTAACTGCAGAGACATGGATTTGAGGGATGGACCACCTGGTGGATAAAATATTGGCTGGATGGTCACAACCAAGGAGTTGAAGTCAGCGTCTTAATATCCAAGTGGAAAGCAGTGACTAGTGGCATCCCTCGGGGGTTGGTACTGGGATCAGCACTTTTTAACATCTTTGTCAACAACATGGACAGTAAGATTGAGCACACCCTTAGAAACTTTGCCAATGACACACAACTGTGAGGTGTGGTTGACAGGCTGGAGGGAAGGGATGGCATCTGGAGGGACCTTGACAGGCTTGACAGGTGGGCCTATGCGAACATTATGAAGCTCAACAAGGTGAAGGGCAAGGTCTTGCACATAGGTCAGGACGTAGGTCAGGACAATCCCAAGTGCAAAGACAATCCCAAGTGCAAGACACTGGGTGCAGAACGGATCAAGACTAGCCCTGGGGAGAAGGACTTGGGGGTGTTTGTGAATGAAAAGCTCAATATGATTCAGCAATGTGCGCATGCAACCCAGAAAGCCAACTATGTCCTGCACTGTATCAAAAGCAGCATGGCCCGCAGGTCAAGGGAGGTGATTCTTCCCTCACTCTGCGCTTGTGAGAGCCCACCTGGAGTACTGCATCCAGCTCTGCGGCCCCCAACACAAGAAAAACATTGACCTGTTGGAATGAGTCCATAGAAGGTCCATGAAGATGGTCAGAAGACTGGAGCACCTCTGCTATGAAGACATGCTGAGAGTGTTGGGTTTGTTGAGCCTGGAGAAGGGAAGACCCCAGGGAGAGAGACCTTATAGCAGCCTTCCAGTACCTAAAGGAGACTGCAAGAGAGCTGGAGAGGGACTTTTTACAACAGCATGTTGCAACAGGACGAAGGGGAATGGCCTTAAACTGAAGGAGGGTTGGTTTGGGTTAGATAGTAGGAAGAAATTCTTTACTGTGAGGGTGGTGAGGCACTGGAACAGGTTACTCAGAGAAGCTGGGGATGCCTCATCCCTGGAAGTGTTCAAGATTAGTCTGGATGGGACTTTGAGTAACCTGGCCTACTGAAAGGTGTCCCTGCCCATGTTGGGGAGGTTGGAACTAGATGACCTTTAAGGTGCCTTCCAACACTATCCATTCTAGATTCTATGATTCTAGAACCTTGGTCTTACAGAGTTGGCTTGCCAAAGAGAAAAGAAAGAGCAACAGGAAGACCTTCACCTACCTGGTGGTTCCTGGGGCCACACCACTTTGTGGTGCAGCCATGTCAGATCCACAAGTTTGGAAGATTGTACAAAAACCAGAGTTGATATAGTTGCCATATGGGGATAGCAAATGACGCAGGAGGTGGAGGAGAGAAGCAATGATTGTTGCTTTTTGGAAGAACTGTTACTGCAGCAGAACTTCAGAAGGAGCTTGGGGTGCTTGTATTACTAAATACATACAATACACAATAAATGTGCTAATAGGAGAAAAAAAATAATTTCCTGATTTGTATTTTCATTAATGTTTCAATGAATCTGAAGCAAAAGTTTTAGGCTTCTGGAATAAACTGCTACTGAATTCCCTTTGCTTTATTTCAAAGTAATATGCTGATATTTCTCACTTCCTGCTGAAATGTTTATATACTGTCAGATAATTTCTTGGTTCTCTCTTGGAAGTTAGTACAGTTTACTGAGGAGCTGAAGCATTCATTACATCTTTTATGTGTCTCAGAAGGGTATTGCAAAGTTCAATTAACATTCAAGAAGTGTTCTGAAATCCTCAGATGACATGTACAGTAGAAGCACACAAAATGGTTATTATCCATTGAATGCATAATTTTTCCTGTGTATCTATCTTTCATCAAGTTACCTAAGTGTTCTTTTCTTGGTTAGAAGGCCAGGCCACTTGAACTTGTGCAGTGGTGCTGACCAAATATAGCATTAGGAGGTGTGAGATTTGACTGCTCATTGAAATCACTCACAATTGTGGGGAGAGTGACAAATCATTGTTCAAGACCTCATTTATATAAAATTCTCAGTCCCACATCTTGTAAGAACCAATGAAGTCAATGTGAAAATAAGAACAAAGGAAAGGAAATCTAGGAGGCAGGAACCATGGTCCTGCCATTGTGTGTATTTCACCTGCCATGCATGATTATCTTTGCAGTCCCTGCACCACTTCTAAGGTTGAGTTAGCATAGTAATCAGAACATTAGTTTAGAGTTCAGATTGTCATTGTAAGTTTGCCCTTTGATATGGCAGATTGTGGGAGGATGGGTTGCCAAAACCTTGACGTTTCATTAGTCCTGGAATGAATCATTTGCACAGAAGAAAGGCTGAAGTCAGTATGCCCTCTTTGAATGAATAAAGGCTTTTTATATACAAGTGTGGTGAAGCTGGTTTCAGAGCACCTCATGATTCATGCTTTCCAATAGCCCACTTGATCAGTCAGGTAGCCCTTCTGATGGAACTGTCTAAATGCAAGTGTCCAGGAGAGCATCGTACCATTAAATGCTATATAGGGTTAGGGCATAAGCGCAAACTAAAATGTAAGCAAATGCATATAGTCCTTCAGCTGTAATACAGAAGAGATAATTGCAGCTGAGAATATGTCTCTAATAAATAACTCAGCAAGCCAGTGGGTTTTTTCTTCCCTTCCAAGTCCTGTCAGGAAAATTTTCCTTTGTTTTTCAGTATTACAAGAGTGTAGCAACTTCCAGTATCACTTTTCTTTTGGCATCTACCATTATTCCAGCCCATCCATAATGAAATTTCCTTCCTACCAGGAACTGATGAAAAGAGTCCCAGCTGTGTAGGATGTAGAGGAGGGACAGAGAACAAAGCTACAGTGGGGAGAGGTAATAGTGGCAGAAGTAATAGTGGCAGAGTGGGAAGTGAATTGAATCATATGCAAGAGGGATTTCTCTTTCCTGAGGAAGCTTCTGTCTTTCTGTTTCTTGTGTCCATGTTGGACCTCAAAATCCCTAACACAGATGCCTCTGTTAAGTTCCCAAATATAATGAAAATGAATCTAGACTTTAGTTCCCATGAGATAACTTGCCCATGAGAACATGTCATGACCTATATTACCCTGGGATAAGTAGAAATTATTTCTCTTGACTAAAGCCATGGAGTTTTTCAGACTAAGGCAAAAGAAGTTTGACTTAAGTTTATCTGTATCTGTTTCTTTTCTTCCATGGCATTGTAACAGGAAGGAACAGCTTTTTTTGCTCTATTGGGTGTAAATTGAGGTAGGCGAGCAGGACTTGTGGACTTGTGCCTTTTCCAAGACAGCTGATACTGTATTCTCCTGAATTAATTCTGGTTAGTTTTCCTTGTAAGGTTGTGGTATAATAAAGTATCAAGTTGTTCCTTTGAGATAGACTCTGGTGGTTGAGGTCCCAATCCTGGAGAGAGAGGAAAAGGGAATGCAGGTGAGCTGCAACAACTGAGCAGGAGTGGTTTGGGTCTTATAATCTGTGTGGATCTGAGAAAGGAGTTGGGGAAGAAAAGATCAGTTGAACTGTTGGAACTTGTTTATCAAAGGAATTGTTTGCATGCACATAGGTATTGAATTCTGAACTGAGGTTGGGCACATTCCCTGTCTAGCTCCTTTCCAGGCAGCTCCTTGCTTGTGGATCTGTCAACACACATTCAAATCCCAACCGTGCCTTCACTGCATTGGGTTTCCACTAAAGCACCTGCCTCTTTTTGACAGGTACACTTAGGAAGTGCCAGGGCTGATTCCTCACTTGGTACATATTGGTCTACATTTTCCTCATTATTTTGTTTTGGTTTTCTGTAAGCAACACTAGCAAATAAACCAAAGTATATTAATCACCATATCTGTTGCCAGGTATTAGTGGACAATGTGTCTTCTCACTATAAATATCTTTTTATTTTTAACTATTGATTTGAGCTTTAAGAATAGAAGAAAGGTGAAAGAAGCGGGAGGAAAAGAGAAGGTGGCCTACCTGTGGAGAGACATATTATGTATACAGCATGTGTCTTCCTTTGTATGGTCCTGCAGATAAAAGAAAAGATCAACACCTTTGCCTCCCTCTGGAGTCAGAAGTCTATATTCCAGATTGAAATTGGAGGCATCAAAAAATAAGTGACCCATTCTGATATAACTAATCTTTGTCTCAAATGACCCCGCAAATGGAGAGCACAAGCTGCCTTTTCAGTCTGACCAACCATAATGTTACTTGAATTTAGAATACCTTCTCCTTATGTCCAAGCAAGGTCTATATGTAATTTAAAAGTCCGGCAGCTAAAGGGCAATTCAGTTTTAAATTGCTTGATAGTGAAAAATTCAATAATTTGCTTTCACTTGTATCTTTTTCTGTTGCCTTCAGAAATTATTTGTTCCTGCCTAAATTTCTCAAGCCCACACAGAATCTCTCTCTGAGACACAGAGTAGAAATTCATTCTCACAGAGAAGTTTACAGTTTAAAAAAAATTACTTTAATTTCAACTATATGTGAAACCTGACATTTAAAAATTTTCCAAGAAAGAATTTGCAGAAAAAAACATTTCACACAAAGTTTTACTTTCAAAGCATTATTTTTTCATCTGTGATTTATTTTTATTAGTCTCATCTGCTCTAATTGTAATTTTAAAATTAAATGTTGAATCAAAATTAGTTTTCAGCAGAGGAACAGCACTCTGTGAAAGGTTTTAGCAGTCCCAGAATCTCCAGCTCAGATACCAAGACCTGTATCACTCCCTTCCATGAGATTCACCATGTTTCTTCTGTGCATTGAACGATCTTTTAGCTCTCCAGTGCAGGTCCCAGAGCATACCTTATCCTCTGGCTTTTAGACATTAGTACCTTCTCTGTGTCCTAAGGCAGCAAAATATTTAAGTGTTCATTAACAGTTAACAAAAAAAAAAAAAAAAAGGCTTTGTGAAATGTGAGCTTCTGAACTTGAATTAGAGGGATCAATCCTGGGGGATTTCTCAGTGGCCAATCCAGATAGGGTGAAGTTCAGTTCCTTGAACATAGACATCTATTGCCATTAAAGATATCCTATAAGGTGTTCATCCAATCTCCTGTTGTGTCTTCAGAAAGTCTTGTGTCATTACAGCCATATGGTGTCCTTAGATAGTACAAGAATCCTGTTCTTAGGGTTTATTTAAAGTGGATCATATCAGCAGTTTTACTGAACTCAGTATTAACAGATACTGAAGTTAAGATACCACCTGGTGACATGTTTCTGCAGAACTCAGACCATTGAAGGACCAAGGCTGTGTTTGTTTATTTGGAAAAGCCAGAATACCATTTATGATTCACAATCCCACATACAGAGTGAGAATATAAAGATGTCAGTCTGAATCCTGACCTTGTTACTGATCAATAGCAGGTGCTGTTGGTAACAGAATAGTAGAAGGACAAGCATGAGCAGTGCTTCCTCAGATTTTCTTCTGGTTTCCATAGGTTTTATCTTGGGGACTTCTCAAAACAGGGAGGATATCTTTGCATTTGCTATGACATGATTTACTTTTTTTCTTGGAATTCATCCAATAATTTTTGAGCCTATGCAACTTTTTACCATCCATGGCATTCATTAGTGCATGATTTAACAATTCATTATGTTAGAAATATGTCCTTTTGTTCATTTTGAACCAGGTACTTGCTACATTTCTACTGAGATGTTCCAAAAAGAAATTGTGATGAATCACTCTTCAGTCACTGTTGCAATGTCAGTTATGAGTGCTTAGATTTCTAATTCCTCAATCATTTTCCCCTTCCCTTCCCTTCCCTTCCCTTCCCTTCCCTTCCCTTCCCTTCCCTTCCCTTCCCTTCCCTTCCCTTCCCTTCCCTTCCC